>NC_140169.1:45985761-46120171 GCF_963971535.1 Notolepis coatsorum | reverse complement strand
ACTCCTGACTTCCTGCTGAGACTAAAGTAACTCCTGACTTCCTGCTCTGAGACTAAAGTAACTCCTGACTTCCTGCTCTGAGACTAAAGTAACTCCTGACTTCCTGCTGAGACTAAAGTAACTCCTGACTTCCTGCTCTGAGACTAAAGTAACTCCTGACTTCCTGCTGAGACTAAAGTAACTCCTGACTTCCTGCTGAGACTAAAGTAACTCCTGACTTCCTGCTGAGACTAAAGTAACTCCTGACTTCCTGCTCTGAGACTAAAGTAACTCCTGACTTCCTGCTCTGAGACTAAAGTAACTCCTGACTTCCTGCTGAGACTAAAGTAACTCCTGACTTCCTGCTCTGAGACTAAAGTAACTACTGACTTCCTGCTCTGATACTAAAGTAACTCCTGACTTCCTGCTGAGACTAAAGTAACTCCTGACTTCCTGCTCTGAGACTAAAGTAACTCCTGACTTCCTGCTCTGAGACTAAAGTAACTCCTGACTTCCTGCTGAGACTAAAGTAACTCCTGACTTCCTGCTCTGAGACTAAAGTAACTCCTGACTTCCTGCTCTGAGACTAAAGTAACTCCTGACTTCCTGCTGAGACTAAAGTAACTCCTGACTTCCTGCTCTGAGACTAAAGTAACTCCTGACTTCCTGCTCTGAGACTAAAGTAACTCCTGACTTCCTGCTCTGAGACTAAAGTAACTCCTGACTTCCTGCTCTGAGACTAAAGTAACTCCTGACTTCCTGCTGAGACTAAAGTAACTCCTGACTTCCTGCTGAGACTAAAGTAACTCCTGACTTCCTGCTGAGACTAAAGTAACTCCTGACTTCCTGCTCTGAGACTAAAGTAACTCCTGACTTCCTGCTGAGACTAAAGTAACTCCTGACTTCCTGCTGAGACTAAAGTAACTCCTGACTTCCTGCTGAGACTAAAGTAACTCCTGACTTCCTGCTCTGAGACTAAAGTAACTCCTGACTTCCTGCTCTGAGACTAAAGTAACTCCTGACTTCCTGCTCTGAGACTAAAGTAACTCCTGACTTCCTGCTGAGACTAAAGTAACTCCTGACTTCCTGCTGAGACTAAAGTAACTCCTGACTTCCTGCTCTGAGACTAAAGTAACTCCTGACTTCCTGCTGAGACTAAAGTAACTCCTGACTTCCTGCTGAGACTAAAGTAACTCCTGACTTCCTGCTCTGAGATTAAAGTAACTTCTGACTTCCTGCTGAGACTAAAGTAACTCCTGACTTCCTGCTGAGACTAAAGTAACTCCTGACTTCCTGCTGAGACTAAAGTAAATCCTGACTTCCTGCTCTGAGACTAAAGTAACTCCTGACTTCCTGCTGAGACTAAAGTAACTCCTGACTTCCTGCTGAGACTAAAGTAACTCCTGACTTCCTGCTCTGAGACTAAAGTAACTCCTGACTTCCTGCTGAGACTAAAGTAAATCCTGACTTCCTGCTCTGAGACTAAAGTAACTCCTGACTTCCTGCTGAGACTAAAGTAAATCCTGACTTCCTGCTCTGAGACTAAAGTAACTCCTGACTTCCTGCTGAGACTAAAGTAACTCCTGACTTCCTGCTGAGACTAAAGTAACTCCTGACTTCCTGCTGAGACTAAAGTAACTCCTGACTTCCTGCTCTGAGACTAAAGTAACTCCTGACTTCCTGCTGAGACTAAAGTAAATCCTGACTTCCTGCTCTGAGACTAAAGTAACTCCTGACTTCCTGCTGAGACTAAAGTAAATCCTGACTTCCTGCTCTGAGACTAAAGTAACTCCTGACTTCCTGCTGAGACTAAAGTAACTCCTGACTTCCTGCTGAGACTAAAGTAACTCCTGACTTCCTGCTCTGAGACTAAAGTAACTCCTGACTTCCTGCTCTGAGACTAAAGTAACTCCTGACTTCCTGCTCTGAGACTAAAGTAACTCCTGACTTCCTGCTGAGACTAAACTAACTCCTGACTTCCTGCTCTGAGACTAAAGTAACTCCTGACTTCCTGCTGAGAATAAAGTAACTCCTGACTTCCTGCTCTGAGACTAAAGTAACTCCTGACTTCCTGCTGAGACTAAAGTAACTCCTGACTTCCTGCTCTGAGACTAAAGTAACTCCTGACTTCCTGCTGAGACTAAAGTAACTCCTGACTTCCTGCTCTGAGACTAAAGTAACTCCTGACTTCCTGCTGAGACTAAAGTAACTCCTGACTTCCTGCTCTGAGACTAAAGTAACTCCTGACTTCCTGCTCTGAGACTAAAGTAACTCCTGACTTCCTGCTCTGAGACTAAAGTAACTCCTGACTTCCTGCTCTGAGACTAAAGTAACTCCTGACTTCCTGCTGAGACTAAAGTAACTCCTGACTTCTTGCTCTGAGACTAAAGTAACTCCTGACTTCCTGCTCTGAGACTAAAGTAACTCCTGACTTCCTGCTCTGAGACTAAAGTAACTCCTGACTTCCTGCTCTGAGACTAAAGTAACTCCTGACTTCCTGCTCTGAGACTAAAGTAACTCCTGACTTCCTGCTGAGACTAAAGTAACTCCTGACTTCCTGCTCTGAGACTAAAGTAACTCCTGACTTCCTGCTCTGAGACTAAAGTAACTCCTGACTTCCTGCTGAGACTAAAGTAACTCCTGACTTCCTGCTCTGAGACTAAAGTAACTCCTGACTTCCTGCTCTGAGACTAAAGTAACTCCTGACTTCCTGCTCTGAGACTAAAGTAACTCCTGACTTCCTGCTCTGAGACTAAAGTAACTCCTGACTTCCTGCTCTGAGACTAAAGTAACTCCTGACTTTCTGCTGAGACTAAAGTAACTCCTGACTTCCTGCTGAGACTAAAGTAACTCCTGACTTCCTGCTCTGAGACTAAAGTAACTCCTGACTTCCTGCTGAGACTAAAGTAACTCCTGACTTCCTGCTGAGACTAAAGTAACTCCTGACTTCCTGCTCTGAGACTAAAGTAACTCCTGACTTCCTGCTGAGACTAAAGTAACTCCTGACTTTCTGCTGAGACTAAAGTAACTCCTGACTTCCTGCTGAGACTAAAGTAACTCCTGACTTCCTGCTCTGAGACTAAAGTAACTCCTGACTTCCTGCTGAGACTAAAGTAACTCCTGACTTCCTGCTGAGACTAAAGTAACTCCTGACTTCCTGCTCTGAGACTAAAGTAACTCCTGACTTCCTGCTCTGAGACTAAAGTAACTCCTGACTTCCTGCTGAGACTAAAGTAACTCCTGACTTCCTGCTCTGAGACTAAAGTAACTCCTGACTTCCTGCTCTGAGACTAAAGTAACTCCTGACTTCCTGCTGAGACTAAAGTAACTCCTGACTTCCTGCTCTGAGACTAAAGTAACTCCTGACTTCCTGCTGAGACTAAAGTAACTCCTGACTTCCTGCTCTGAGACTAAAGTAACTCCTGACTTCCTGCTCTGAGACTAAAGTAACTCCTGACTTCCTGCTCTGAGACTAAAGTAACTCCTGACTTCCTGCTCTGAGACTAAAGTAACTCCTGACTTCCTGCTCTGAGACTAAAGTAACTCCTGACTTCCTGCTCTGAGACTAAAGTAACTCCTGACTTCCTGCTCTGAGACTAAAGTAACTCCTGACTTCCTGCTCTGAGACTAAAGTAACTCCTGACTTCCTGCTGAGACTAAAGTAACTCCTGACTTCCTGCTCTGAGACTAAAGTAACTCCTGACGTCCTGCTGAGACTAAAGTAACTCCTGACTTCCTGCTGAGACTAAAGTAACTCCTGACTTCCTGCTCTGAGACTAAAGTAACTCCTGACTTCCTGCTCTGAGACTAAAGTAACTCCTGACTTCCTGCTGAGACTAAAGTAACTCCTGACTTCCTGCTCTGAGACTAAATTAACTCCTGACTTCCTGCTCTGAGACTAAAGTAACTCCTGACTTCTTGCTCTGAGACTAAAGTAACTCCTGACTTCCTGCTCTGAGACTAAAGTAACTCCTGACTTCCTGCTGAGACTAAAGTAACTCCTGACTTCCTGCTGAGACTAAAGTAACTCCTGACTTCCTGCTCTGAGACTAAAGTAACTCCTGACTTCCTGCTGAGACTAAAGTAACTCCTGACTTCCTGCTGAGACTAAAGTAACTCCTGACTTCCTGCTGAGACTAAAGTAACTCCTGACTTCCTGCTCTGAGACTAAAGTAACTCCTGACTTCCTGCTGAGACTAAAGTAACTCCTGACTTCCTGCTCTGAGACTAAAGTAACTCCTGACTTCCTGCTGAGACTAAAGTAACTCCTGACTTCCTGCTCTGAGACTAAAGTAACTCCTGACTTCCTGCTCTGAGACTAAAGTAACTCCTGACTTCCTGCTGAGACTAAAGTAACTACTGACTTCCTGCTGAGACTAAAGTAACTCCTGACTTCCTGCTGAGACTAAAGTAACTCCTGACTTCCTGCTGAGACTAAAGTAACTCCTGACTTCCTGCTGAGACTAAAGTAACTCCTGACTTCCTGCTCTGAGACTAAAGTAACTCCTGACTTCCTGCTGAGACTAAAGTAACTCCTGACTTCCTGCTGAGACTAAAGTAACTCCTGACTTCCTGCTGAGACTAAAGTAACTCCTGACTTCCTGCTCTGAGACTAAAGTAACTCCTGACTTCCTGCTCTGAGACTAAAGTAACTCCTGACTTCCTGCTGAGACTAAAGTAACTCCTGACTTCCTGCTCTGAGACTAAAGTAACTCCTGACTTCCTGCTCTGAGACTAAAGTAACTCCTGACTTCCTGCTGAGACTAAAGTAACTCCTGACTTCCTGCTCTGAGACTAAAGTAACTCCTGACTTCCTGCTCTGAGACTAAAGTAACTCCTGACTTCCTGCTCTGAGACTAAAGTAACTCCTAACTTCCTGCTCTGAGACTAAAGTAACTCCTGACTTCCTGCTGAGACTAAAGTAACTCCTGACTTCCTGCTGAGACTAAAGTAACTCCTGACTTCCTGCTGAGACTAAAGTAACTCCTGACTTCCTGCTCTGAGACTAAAGTAACTCCTGACTTCCTGCTCTGAGACTAAAGTAACTCCTGACTTCCTGCTCTGAGACTAAAGTAACTCCTGACTTCCTGCTGAGACTAAAGTAACTCCTGACTTCCTGCTGAGACTAAAGTAACTCCTGACTTCCTGCTCTGAGACTAAAGTAACTCCTGACTTCCTGCTGAGACTAAAGTAACTCCTGACTTCCTGCTGAGACTAAAGTAACTCCTGACTTCCTGCTCTGAGATTAAAGTAACTCCTGACTTCCTGCTCTGAGACTAAAGTAACTCCTGACTTCCTGCTCTGAGACTAAAGTAACTCCTGACTTCCTGCTCTGAGACTAAAGTAACTCCTGACTTCCTGCTGAGACTAAAGTAACTACTGACTTCCTGCTGAGACTAAAGTAACTCCTGACTTCCTGCTGAGACTAAAGTAACTCCTGACTTCCTGCTCTGAGACTAAAGTAACTCCTGACTTCCTGCTCTGAGACTAAAGTAACTCCTGACTTCCTGCTCTGAGACTAAAGTAACTCCTGACTTCCTGCTCTGAGACTAAAGTAACTCCTGACTTCCTGCTGAGACTAAAGTAACTCCTGACTTTTCCAGCAGATTACTTCCATGATCTAAGACAGTGGTTCTCAAACTACAGGTCGCGACACAAAGTGGGGTTGTGGGTAGGTGACAGTGACTTGCGCATTGGCAAGTAAAAAAAAATATATTTAATTTGTTCATGTTCTGGCAACATATTTTGGCTAAATATCCCTCGTTTTATAAATGTGTATTGATAACATAGTGCTGTAATCAAATGTTCTAATAAATATGCATGATCAAGTTCAACAACGTGTGCTTTTATTTTAATTCCATGTTGAAATTACACAATACATTAAGTGTGGGGTCGCCAAAAAACTTCCTAAATAAAATGGGGTTGTGGTATAAAGAAGTTTCATTTGATTTTATTAGATTTGATTAAGGATACCCATTAGCTGGTGCCATAGCAACCAGCTAGTCTTCCTGGGGTCCAAAAAAAAATAAAAAAAAAAAATATTATTGCAAAAACAAAATTATTAACACTTTCGCGGTCACTGGGATCCATCTAATCTCACTCTATAAGGCCAGCTTATCATAACAACCTTTCATTGTGCATGAGGCTGTTTGTAGAGCTAAATCTATACTTTATATTATTGCTATCTGTCCATTGTCATTGTCAATTGACACTATAAACCGTCCCTTCAATATGCCTTAAATACATATTTTTTTCATCAATACGTTCCCATTTTATAGCGTCGTGAATATGAACTATATACCGCAATGTTCTGGGGTATTTCCTGGAAAGCGAGATACAGGGCGCTAAGCTAATAACGTTAAATCTGCGTTTCGGCTATACACAAGCTAGAGCTAAAACTCAAAATGCATATTATCGGTATCATGGTCCACCATGAATGGGGCGGGGGACGTAGTTTCTGATTATTGATTACCAATAACGGCATTAGCCTCATTAGCCTCATACGCTGATCGGCTGGTCGGCTATCAAAGCAAGGCCCGATCGGGCTGTAATTTACGTGAAAAAGCTCTTACCGTGGGCCGGTTGGATCCCAAACAGGATTTCCCAGTTATCGATCGCCATCTGGTAGATCGACATGTCCATTGGCTGATGCTATATTCCTTTACTGCACACTGAAATCAGCGTCCCAAAAAGTATTCCAGGCTACATGCTATAGGCATAGCTTCAGGCTAACAAAAAAGTCCACCCATGATTAAAAAAAAAAAAAACGCCGGTCTGTAACAGGGAACACTGCATTATCGAGACAGCGCCCCTACGAGGATCTGGCCGGTAATGCACCTTTCCGAATCCCAAGAGTAGGGTAAATCTGCAGTGCCGCTCGGTGACATTGAGTAGGATATTACAATGGAATAAAAGCCAAAACAACCTTACCACGTATATATACGTGGTTGGCCCTCAAGCGTTGGATCCAAAACACGTATATATACGTGGTTGGCCATGAATGTGTTAAAAGTCAGTACACACAATGCACAATGCAACTAACAATTAAGGGCCCGCGTCCATTTACCACATTTGTATGGCCGCAAGCGTCTTTTGTCAATTGATCCCAATGGGGAGGGAGCGTATGCGGCCGCATGCTGCCGCCTATAGGCAATACGCTGCAGTCGGCTTCTTTTTTCAGCGCCTTTCAGCTTTTTCGTGCGGCCGCACCCAGCGTTTAAAGTTGAAACTTTCTGAACTTTTCAGAGCGATGCGCTGAGCGCAATCACAGCCAATCATATCTACCACTCTGTTTGTAACCTGACACCGGAGTTGCCTGCCTGTCTACCCACAAGAGACGGGCCATTGAGATTCGCGACAAAGCACAAATACACTAATAACTACACGAATACCCTTATATATCTCCAGACTTCTGTCATTTTATACTTGCTTTTTTAATACCAGACGAGCAGCAAATGGGATGCTGTTAAATGTTCCTCTGATGCAGTCAGAGCTTGGTAAAGCTGCATTCTCCCACTATGCTCCCTTTTTATGGAATACGTTGCAAGTAAAACTTTGTCTACAGGCACTTCCTACTGTGAATGCTTTTAAAGGTATGCTACGATTGGCCCTTTATGAAACATGTAACTGTTTTACCTGATGCTATTGCTGATTTGATTATGCTTCTTGCCACTGCACAAATGGCCTTCTGTATTTATATTTGAATTGTATGTTTTTTGTTCAATGCCCTGTTTTATGTTGAAACTTGTTGTGTGCTGTGTTGGTCAGGACTCCCTGGAAGAAGAGATCTTGTATCTCAATGGGACATTCCTGGATAAATAAAGGATAAATAAATAAAATAAATAGAAATACACTAATAAAAAGCTAATAAAAAGCAAAGGGCGAACTGTGGTGTCAGGCAATAACTATATATATAATTAATATACAATAAAGTGTATTAAAATATGCTATATGTGCAAAACCGCGGCAGTAAAATACGATAAAAAGATGGCTGTCGCTAGAAAGATGCTACAAGATGCGCTTCATCCCAGCACTACCGGCGCACTGCCAGCGTTTTTCAGCTGGAAATGTGCGGCAGGTGGATCCAAGCCCTAAGATGGCTAAAATTACATTACAGTGTTAAAAACTATTTAAGATTCTTTTAAAAAGTTAATCTACTCGGGGCGCCCTCGTGGCGCATACCATAGTGCCTCGCGCACCTACGCGGCCGACCCGGGTTCGATCCCAGCTCCCGTCGTTATTTGTCGCATGTCCTCCCCACCTCTCCTCCCGTTCGTCCTGTCCTGTCCTCTGTCGGTCCTGCGTGGCCAATAAAAAAGCTGTAAAAATGCAAAAAAATAAAAAAATAAATAAATAAATAAAAAAGTTAATCTACTGTAAATGCAGCAGAGGTTTTGAGGCAGATTATTCCAAAGAGTTAATGCTCTAAAAATAAAATATCTCCTTAAAGCGTTGGTTCTAGGACCTGGCAATTCAAGCTGCCCACTACTGGAACCTCTAGTGTAATGCTCGTGCACAGTATTACTAAAAACAATCTGTTTATGTATAAAAACAGGAGTTTTACTGCTCATGACCTTGAACAGCACAATACATATTAAAAGACAATCTATTTTCAACGTTAAGCCAAGAGAGGCGGGCATGCATACGGCTCACATTAGACCTTAGTGAGCAGCCCAGTACCAACCGTGCTGCCCTGTTCTGGACCCACCTGGAGCTTCCTGAGGTCACCACTGTTCTGGACCACCTGGAGCTTCCTGAGGTCACCACTGTTCTGGACCACCTGGAGCTTCCTGAGGTCACCACTGTTCTGGACCACCTGGAGCTTCTTCCTGAGGTCACCACTGTTCTGGACCACCTGGAGCTTCCTGAGGTCACCACTGTTCTGGACCACCTGGAGCTTCCTGAGGTCACCACCACTGTTCTGGACCACCTGGAGCTTCCTGAGGTCACCACTGTTCTGGACCACCTGGAGCTTCCTGAGGTCACCACTGTTCTGGACCACCTGGAGCTTCCTGAGGTCACCACTGTTCTGGACCACCTGGAGCTTCCTGAGGTCACCACTGTTCTGGACCACCTGGAGCTTCCTGAGGTCACCACTGTTCTGGACCACCTGGAGCTTCCTGAGGTCACCACTGTTCTGGACCACCTGGAGCTTCCTGAGGTCACCACTGTTCTGGACCCACCTGGAGCTTCCTGAGGTCACCACTGTTCTGGACCACCTGGAGCTTCTTCCTGAGGTCACCACTGTTCTGGACCACCTGGAGCTTCCTGAGGTCACCACTGTTCTGGACGACCACCTGGAGCTTCCTGAGGTCACCACTGTTCTGGACGACCACCTGGAGCTTCCTGAGGTCACCACTGTTCTGGACCCACCTGGAGCTTCCTGAGGTCACCACTGTTCTGGACCACCTGGAGCTTCTTCCTGAGGTCACCACTGTTCTGGACCACCTGGAGCTTCTTCCTGAGGTCACCACCCCTGTTCTGGACCACCTGGAGCTTCTTCCTGAGGTCACCACTGTTCTGGACCACCTGGAGCTTCCTGAGGTCACCACTGTTCTGGACCACCTGGAGCTTCCTGAGGTCACCACTGTTCTGGACCACCTGGAGCTTCCTGAGGTCACCACTGTTCTGGACCACCTGGAGCTTCTTCCTGAAGTCACCACTGTTCTGGACCACCTGGAGCTTCCTGAGGTCACCACTGTTCTGGACCCACCTGGAGCTTCCTGAGGTCACCACTGTTCTGGACCCACCTGGAGCTTCCTGAGGTCACCACTGTTCTGGACCACCTGGAGCTTCCTGAGGTCACCACTGTTCTGGACCACCTGGAGCTTCCTGAGGTCACCACTGTTCTGGACCACCTGGAGCTTCTTCCTGAGGTCACCACTGTTCTGGACCACCTGGAGCTTCTTCCTGAGGTCACCACTGTTCTGGACCACCTGGAGCTTCCTGAGGTCACCCCTGTTCTGGACCACCTGGAGCTTCCTGAGGTCACCACTGTTCTGGACCACCTGGAGCTTCCTGAGGTCACCACCCCTGTTCTGGACCACCTGGAGCTTCTTCCTGAGGTCACCACTGTTCTGGACCACCTGGAGCTTCTTCCTGAGGTCACCACTGTTCTGGACCACCTGGAGCTTCTTCCTGAGGTCACCACTGTTCTGGACCCACCTGGAGCTTCTTCCTGAGGTCACCACTGTTCTGGACCACCTGGAGCTTCTTCCTGAGGTCACCACTGTTCTGGACCACCTGGAGCTTCCTGAGGTCACCACTGTTCTGGACCACCTGGAGCTTCCTGAGGTCACCACTGTTCTGGACCCACCTGGAGCTTCCTGAGGTCACCACTGTTCTGGACCACCTGGAGCTTCTTCCTGAGGTCACCACTGTTCTGGACCACCTGGAGCTTCCTGAGGTCACCACTGTTCTGGACCACCTGGAGCTTCCTGAGGTCACCACTGTTCTGGACCACCTGGAGCTTCTTCCTGAGGTCACCACTGTTCTGGACCACCTGGAGCTTCTTCCTGAGGTCACCACTGTTCTGGACCACCTGGAGCTTCTTCCTGAGGTCACCACTGTTCTGGACCACCTGGAGCTTCTTCCTGAGGTCACCACTGTTCTGGACCACCTGGAGCTTCCTGAGGTCACCACTGTTCTGGACGACCACCTGGAGCTTCCTGAGGTCACCACTGTTCTGGACCACCTGGAGCTTCTTCCTGAGGTCACCACTGTTCTGGACCTCCTGGAGCTTCCTGATGTCACCACTGTTCTGGACCACCTGGAGCTTCTTCCTGAGGTCACCACTGTTCTGGACCATCTGGAGCTTCTTCCTGAGGTCACCACTGTTCTGGACCACCTGGAGCTTCCTGAGGTCACCACTGTTCTGGACCACCTGGAGCTTCTTCCTGAGGTCACCACTGTTCTGGACCACCTGGAGCTTCCTGAGGTCACCACTGTTCTGGACCACCTGGAGCTTCTTCCTGAGGTCACCACTGTTCTGGACCACCTGGAGCTTCCTGAGGTCACCACTGTTCTGGACCACCTGGAGCTTCCTGAGGTCACCACTGTTCTGGACCACCTGGAGCTTCTTCCTGAGGTCACCACTGTTCTGGACCACCTGGAGCTTCCTGAGGTCACCACTGTTCTGGACCACCTGGAGCTTCCTGAGGTCACCACTGTTCTGGACCACCTGGAGCTTCTTCCTGAGGTCACCCCTGTTCTGGACCACCTGGAGCTTCTTCCTGAGGTCACCACTGTTCTGGACCACCTGGAGCTTCCTGAGGTCACCACTGTTCTGGACCACCTGGAGCTTCCTGAGGTCACCACCCCTGTTCTGGACCACCTGGAGCTTCTTCCTGAGGTCACCACTGTTCTGGACCACCTGGAGCTTCCTGAGGTCACCACTGTTCTGGACCACCTGGAGCTTCCTGAGGTCACCACTGTTCTGGACCACCTGGAGCTTCCTGAGGTCACCACTGTTCTGGACCACCTGGAGCTTCCTGAGGTCACCACTGTTCTGGACGACCACCTGGAGCTTCTTCCTGAGGTCACCACTGTTCTGGACCATCTGGAGCTTCTTCCTGAGGTCACCACTGTTCTGGACCACCTGGAGCTTCCTGAGGTCACCACTGTTCTGGACCACCTGGAGCTTCCTGAGGTCACCACTGTTCTGGACCACCTGGAGCTTCCTGAGGTCACCACTGTTCTGGACCCACCTGGAGCTTCCTGAGGTCACCACTGTTCTGGACCACCTGGAGCTTCCTGAGGTCACCACTGTTCTGGACGACCACCTGGAGCTTCTTCCTGAGGTCACCCCTGTTCTGGACCACCTGGAGCTTCCTGAGGTCACCACTGTTCTGGACCACCTGGAGCTTCCTGAGGTCACCACTGTTCTGGACCACCTGGAGCTTCCTGAGGTCACCACTGTTCTGGACCACCTGGAGCTTCCTGAGGTCACCACTGTTCTGGACCACCTGGAGCTTCCTGAGGTCACCACTGTTCTGGACCACCTGGAGCTTCTTCCTGAGGTCACCACTGTTCTGGACCACCTGGAGCTTCTTCCTGAGGTCACCACTGTTCTGGACCACCTGGAGCTTCCTGAGGTCACCACTGTTCTGGACCACCTGGAGCTTCCTGAGGTCACCACTGTTCTGGACCACCTGGAGCTTCCTGAGGTCACCACTGTTCTGGACCACCTGGAGCTTCTTCCTGAGGTCACCACTGTTCTGGACCACCTGGAGCTTCCTGAGGTCACCACTGTTCTGGACCACCTGGAGCTTCTTCCTGAGGTCACCACTGTTCTGGACCACCTGGAGCTTCTTCCTGAGGTCACCACTGTTCTGGACGACCACCTGGAGCTTCCTGAGGTCACCACTGTTCTGGACCACCTGGAGCTTCTTCCTGAGGTCACCACTGTTCTGGACGACCACCTGGAGCTTCCTGAGGTCACCACTGTTCTGGACCACCTGGAGCTTCTTCCTGAGGTCACCACTGTTCTGGACGACCACCTGGAGCTTCCTGAGGTCACCACTGTTCTGGACCCACCTGGAGCTTCCTGAGGTCTAAGATGTACATGTGCCTGGCATCACTGGAGAAATATTCAGGGGGATAATTATTTGAATACAGCTGGGAGCCTATGATGCAATACATTTTGTGGTAATTTGTGTCATGCTCAAGAAGCTGGAAAATGTATTCTGATATACGTTTAATTTACTGTAAAGTTAAAAAAGAGATCCCATCAGAGACCAGGGAACCAATCAGATTCCTTGAATTTCCCTGTCTAATGGACCCAGAAATTGTATAAACTGTGGGAAATATGTATTTTATGCCCAGTGTTTCAGGTACTGAAGGTAAAAATCATATCAACTTTAGTTTTGTTGTGTTGTTGTTGCTGCTTGAACGAATGTAAAATGCGCTTTAGAACAAACGTTTCTTTCAGAAGTCCATATAATTAATCGTAAGAGCCACAACTAGCCCTAGCCCCCCCCCAAAGTCCTCATACAGTCCACCTTGCGAGGCTGGTGGTACAGGTAATGACCTCTCTGTGACCATCATGGAGGAATTACAATCAGGCTTCAGAACAAATCACAGCACTGAAACTGCCCATACTAAAATAGTTAGCGACCTCAGGCTAAACTCAGATGCTGGCAAAGTCTCAATTCTTGTCCTATTGGACCTTAGTGCAGCGTTCGATACCATTGACCTTAATATCCTGATCAGTTGTCTTGAAAGACTGGTTGGTTTTTCCGGTCATTGGCTCATAACATACATTAAGGGGAGAAAGTTCTATGTTAAGCTTGGAGACAATGTATCCGAGAAACATGACAGCAACTTTGGAGTTGCACAAGGAAGCTGCCTTGGTCCATTACTCTTCTCACTATATATGCTGCCCCTCGGGGACATCATTCGAGACCACAATGTATGCTTCCATAGTTATGCTGATGATACACAGCTTTATATCTCTGCAGAACCAAATAACACTACAGCAAACATTACAAACTGTCTGTTAGCAATAAATAAGTGGATGAACAATAACTTCCTAAAATTAAACTAAAGCAAGACCGAAATCCTATTGATCGGCCCAAAAGCGAAAAGGGAAGTGCTGTGTGGAAACCTGGGGAGTCTGACATCCTATGTAAAGACTGAGGTTACAAGCCTAGGTGTCATCTTGGACTCAGACCTGACCTTTAACAGTTTCAGTGCCGGCCAGTTAACATTGAAAACCCTGTTGAGTGCCATCATCCACTTCAATGTTAGCGTTAAAAACGCCTAATCTATGTTTTAAATTATGGCTATGTGTCTAATCTGCCCGTCGCTTATCAATGACTTGTTTGCAGTCAACATTGTCAAAACGGATAGTTTTTTAATTGGTTCATATCCTTTTTATAGCATTTCGAAAAGCTATCGTTCTCTCAAACATTTTCTGAAAATTTAAAGATTCCCCCATAAACGGCATTTATTGGAATATTCTCGAATACACTAGACACGTTGTCATTTGTCGGCCTATTTATGAATCGTTTTCAAATAAACGCTAGATTATCGATAGTATATGTGTACTTATGCACGCTATAGACGCGAGCTGAAAAATCTAATCTCTCGTTTCCTCAAGATCACACACACACACACATACACACATAGGGACACGCTGTTATCTCAGTGAATACAGCTCCGATTACCCCAAGACTGGTAACATAGACTCCTTACCTTAGATCAGATGTTCTCCAAAAAGATTATTCCAATTCCTGATCGCCATTCCAAATATCGATCACGCTTATTGATTGATTATTGGCTGCTGTAAATATATATTCCACACTGCTTTCCGTCTCGCGATCAGATCCCTCTTGATCAGACAGCTCGCCAGCACAATGGAGCCAGTTGGCTCCACCTCTACAGATCTACAGATCCCAGGTCAGTCTAATCGACTGACCTGCAGTTACTCAGGGATAGACGATAGGGGGCGCTTTTTTCCCATCTGAGCTCCTGGAGGGGCTGCTGTACCAACGGGAAACTCGGTTGATTAAATATGAATTCAGATCGCTAATAAAAAAATAAAACGACATTTGTCGTCGTCGGCACTCAATGTGTTAAGTCCCATATTAATAAGGCCATGAAAACGTCATTCTTTCACCTAAGAAACATAGCGAAAGTAAGACCATCCTGCACTGTCTGACCTCTCTGTTCGCTGCAGACAGGGAGCGTGGCCAGGCCGGACTGGACCTTCCTGCACTGTCTGCCCCGGAAGCAGGAGGAGGTGGACGACCAGGTGTTCTACTCGCCCCGCTCGCTCGTCTTCCCAGAGGCGGAGAACAGGAAGTGGACCATTATGGTGAGGAGCATTAAATTCATCGAGGCCCGGATACATTGATCCATCACAACACGGAGACGAAAGAGACAGCTGTTGGTTTGTTTTTAAATTAAGATAAGATATTCCTTTATTGATCCCCTTGGGCAGTGTGGGGTACAGGTATGGGCAGGGTAATAGTAGAAAGACATAAATATAGGCAATACAATTATAATAAAGATGAAAAGAAACTGTGTAAACAATATAATTAACTCTGAATATGATTGATTGATTGATTGATTGATTGATTGATTGATTGATTGAAAACTTTATTAACAGATTGCAGAATGGGTACAATACAGTACGGCTCAATACACACAATTGTTAAGGGGATGCAGACTAGAGAAAGACTTTCGTCTTGTTTACATCAGGGTCCCCCATTTTCAATTCATCATAATATAAGAAAGTAAAGTGGTCCGCACACGGCGACCGATGTTTTAAGCGAGGCGACCGAAAGAATCTTTTATATATATTTTTTAATCCTCTCTTTCTCAGATTTTTTTCTGTTTTTCTCCCTGTCCCAATTTAGTCGTTGTGCCAATTCCCCCCCTCCCCTACCTGGTTGTTGTGCGCATGTTCCCCCTACTGGTCGGTACAAGGGAACCCTGAAGTCCACCACATGCTTCCTCCGACACATGTGGAGATAGCCAGCGGCTCTCTTTTCACCTGGCAGCGAGGGCTCTCATTGGTGAAGTGTAACGCGTGGGAGGTCACGCTGCCTTCCTCAAGTCCTGCCTCCGCTGAACAGGCGCCCAGACCTGACCTGTGGGCATCGCTGTCCACAACGCCAGATTCCCACCCATGACTTGCCCTCCCCCTAACCCAGCCAAACGGGTTAGTATAGCGATCAGTCCAAGCCTCAAGCAATGCTGACTCCGGGAGTCGAGACCGCAGCCTCTTGCATTGGTGACGAGCGCAATCTCCGCTACGCCACCTGACCGCATTCGACCGACAGAATTCTATCGCCTCCATTGTTATGAATGAGACAGCCTGTTCTGAAGGTCCAGATTAACACTGAAAGTCTGCGTTTATTATTTTGTATAACTTATATATTGTTTATATATATAAGATATATATCCTTTTTGTATATGGATATATAGCCTTTTGTATATGTCCCATTCTTAACGCCGTAGGCGCCAGCGCGCGCGCCCCTCTAGACATGTTCAGAACATGCCCGGACAAGCCCAGAGAGAGCGCATTGATCTGTGTGGGTGAACAGGCTCAGTCCACAGGAAAACTAACAGAGTGAGAGAGAAGTAACGTTTTGGCGCAGTTGTAAACAGACAGCCGAACGGCTAATTAGATACAACCATAATATTGTCGAGCCACTATTGGCACAGTATAGTGACTTGTGTAAGCGAAGTAACGTGGAGAGACTTATAGTTGAACCCAGCGACGTTCTGGATCTAACTACTTATTGAAGACTTCCTTCGGGTTAGCCTAGCAAAGGGGCTAACTAGCTATCACCCATGCCAACAGGCTTTTGGACTAATAGCTATTAATCCTGCCATCGGGCGCTAGGAATACAAGGACCGGTCCGTACGAGACCCTCTTCCCCAGCGACGACAGGATTATCCCACCAGTCTGCAGTTCTCTGGAGTCGGAGCTCTAGAGAGAATTACCGTCTCCATCTACCATCTTGCTTTTCCCTGTGCTGCTTCGCTCCGCCTTACTCCATTCAGAGCTCCAACGGTCGGGTACCCGTAGTATAGGAACTATCGTTACCTCGGACATTGTGGCATTGATATTATAGTAGTAACTGGAGATCTGTGTTTATATTCTATGTATGTTTTCTATTAATATTAAAGTGATTGTTTAACTCGGTTTCACTGTCCCCTCGCAGTTAATGGAGTGTCCGCCATTTTGTGTAACTATATTGTCTGGCTAACTAATATCTTTAGTAGTGGTCTAATCTAAACATTTAAATACAGTCAGGGTTGTGTAGCCCCTTAGCTACACAGCCCACATGGCAGGAGATTTTGAAGCAACGGTCGCGCAGCAATTTCTGTCGCCTCGCTAAAAATCGCCTCGATCCTATTTTTTGAGGCGACGGCACAATGAGGAAATAACATGACTTCTACAGTAGAAGTAGTACAGAAGTTCTACTGGTGTATCATTTGTACACCAATAATTTATCAATACATTCATTGATCAATAACCTACGTATTATTACCATGCTACTTATGTTCATTATTATTAACAGGAACAATTTAAATAAATAACGTTAGTTGGAGAAGCTATAGTGGCCGCTTGTCATTAACTAATAAATTGACAATGCGCCACAATGCACCTACTAGTGTTTTTATACTCTGGTAACAAAATAAGTTGTGTATGTTGACAGAGTTTAATGTCCAGGCTGCAGCTGAGTTTATAAGGTTTATTGTCCAAAGAAATGATGGTTGATAACAGAACAGCGTCTTCAGTGAAAAAACATCCTCTCTCAGCTGCATAACAATACTTGTCCAATCGGTGCCTAGTGAACGTATTGTAGCGATCAGTCGTGCAGTAATGTCAGGAAGAATGAGGAGAGGTTGTATTCGTATATGGTGGTTTAATTCCAGCTCAATGTGGGGTTTTTTGGAAGCGGGAATATGGGCACGTTAGCCTAGCTTAGCACAAATGAATGGAAGCGGATACGGATCACTAGCCGATTCTGGGAGAGGTGTTTTTGGCCAGCAGCTAGGCTAGCTGGTCCGTATCTGCTTACATTAATTTGTGCTAAGCTAGGCTAGCTTGCCGCCGGGTAGTTTTCTACTGAACGCACAGCGAGGAAACTGGTATCTATCTTCTTGCCTGACTGGAGAAGACTAAGCACATTTCAATAATGTTAGCGTGTTAATGAAGTAGGCCTACTAGTTTTTTTATTTATTTTTTTTTTCCACTTTTTCTCCCATTTTCTATATTTTCTCCCATCCCAATTTCGTATCATCCAATTCAACCCTCCCCTGTCACGGACGCTGTTTCTTGCCTCCCACTGGCCGGCTGCAATGTGGACTAAGTCATACATAGCACAAGTCCCCTCCGGTACTTGAGGTAACAGCAGTCGCATCTTTTCACCTGCGCAGCTCGATCTTTCAGTGGCGAGGAGTAACGCGTGGGAGGCTCACGCTGCCCCCGACACTTCCTGATTCTACTGCGCAGGCGCACCAACCGACCTGTAGGAGTCGCTGTCCACAACGCCCGATCCCCACCCATCAGTTTCCCACCCCCTAATACAGCCAATGTGTATTAGTACGGACGACCAGCTAAACTGAAAGCAAATGTGGAGCGCTGGGCTCGAACTGACGAGCCCAGCGTCTCCAGCATTTCGTGGCGAGCGCCTTGCCCACTACGCCACGTAGCCGCCCTGTAGGCCTACTAGTTTTACAATTATTATTATTACTACTACTATTGATTGATTGATTGATTGAAAATGTTATTAACAGATTGCAGAATGGGTACAATGGGGTGGGGGGGGTGGTTGGGTAGGCGGGGTAGGGGGGGGGGGGTAACTGTACATTGGATTATCGACGAAACCTTACTTGGTCCCAAGTTCAAGTTTCTTTATTAGTTGACATGCAGAAATACAGAATACCCTCACATGGAATGCTTGGATCATACACATACAGCTCATTACAGTAATATTCCACAATTATTACATTTTAGATAGTAATAATGGTACAGAGCATAAAAACACCTACATGCGCTTTGATGATGCATGTAGGGCTAGCCTTGAGACAAACATACGTATTCACCACCGCAAACAGACTGGCAGCCGACCTAGGCGGCGCCATGTGCGGAAGGAGGCGGGAGGGGGTGTTGCAGGGCTGTTGGAGGGGGGTATCTCCCTCACACACGAGGCGAGCCAAGAAGAGGGTCTCGTGTATTATTGGGTTAGGACATTTACTGTACATTGGAGGGGGTTGGGTTAGGACATTTACAGGGGCCAGTTTCGAATTGCAGTCTCCCGTAGATGCTCTTTGAGAGTGGTTTTGAAAGTGGGTAGTGATTCACATTCCTTTACAGCTTTGGGTAGGGCGTTCCACATTGATGTAATTGCGAAACGTGTTTAGTCCCTTGTTTGAGCCGAATCTGGGTTTAACATGATTTGTGGAGCTCCCTCTGGTGTTGTGGTCGTGGTATTCACTGACCTTTGGGAAGTATTTTGACATGTACATGGGTACCTTAGTGTATCTTGTAGACCAGGCCCATTGCAAGTTGCTGTACTCTGTCGTCTACTCTAAGCCATCCTAGTTTGTCAAAGTGGGCAGGGGTGAGGTGGGTTCTAGGAGTAAGGTCAAGCAGTAGTCTGGCCAGTTTGTTTTGTGATGTTTGTAATCTTGTTTTTAGCGCCTTTGAGGTGCTTTGGTACCATGAGGTGCACGCATAGTCGTAGTACCCTTGAATGAGTGCTCCTGCCAGAGTCTTCAGGGTATTCTTGTTTACCAGAGAGGAGATCCGGTACAAGAATCGAGTTCGTTGGTTGGCTTTTTTTATTACATTGGATGCCATTTTGTCACAGGAAAGATTAGCCTCTAGGATGGAACCCAGGTAGGTAATTTCATCTTTCCTTGTGACAATATTGTCACCCACTGTAACTGAGAAGCCGTCGGTCTTGCTGAGTTTGTTATTTGAACCGAAGAGAATGGACTCTGTTTTGCCCATGTGTAATGATAGTTTGTTGTCGGCGAGCCATATGCAGATTTTGCCTAGTTCCAAGCTGAGGGTTTTTTCAACCTGTAACTTGTTCTTGTCAGAGACCAGCAGGGCTGAGTCGTCCGCGAACAGGAACAAGTTGCAGTCACAAGCTGACGACATGTTATTTGCATAAATTAGGAACAGAAGCGGTCCTAGTATGCTTCCTTGTGGAACACCACAGTTCACTGTGAGGGGGGGGGGATAGGGTACCGTTTACCTCTACCATCTGTTCTCTCCCCTCCAGGTAGGATTGCATCCAGCTCACTGATAGACTATCAAAACCAATTGCTTTTAGCTTGTCAATCAGAATGGAGTGATTGACAGTGTCGAAGGCCTTTTGTAGGTCCAGCATGACCATGCCGCAGTATTTGCCCCCGTCCACCTCTTGTTTGATGTGGTCGTTCAAATAGAGAAGGCATGTGTCAGTGGAGTGGGATGTTCTGAAGCCAGATTGGAATTCGTAGATTAGATTTTTTTCCGCGAGGCCTTGTTCGACCTGTTCGTATACTATTTTTTCCATGACTTTCGAGATGGAGGTAAGAATAGAAAAACAGGGCGGTAGTTGCCTGGGTCTAATTTGCTGCCCTTTTTGTGCAGGGGGGTTACTCTCGCAATTTTGAAGTATTTGGGTATGTGTCCCTGTTTTATGGAGAGGTTTATTATGTGTGTGATGACTGGGGTGATGGCGGCTGCTGAGTCTCTGAGGAATTTGGAGGGGATGTTGTCATGGCCAGTGGCCTTGTTCGGTTGGAGGGCGCTCAGTTTTTTGAGTACCTCATCGGTTGTTACCATTTCTAGTTTTAAATCGTCTTTGCTGACCCCTAGGTTTTTGTAGTAGGCTATGATGTGTTCTACCCCATAATGCCCTGAGTGGGAGGGTAGTTTGTTTACCAGTGTTGTGGCTATGTTTGAAAAGAAAATGTTTAAGTAATTGGCTACATCCCGCTTGTCTGTGAGGAGCGTGTTGTCCGTCTTTATGTTTATGTTTGAGAACCTGGTTTTAAGTTTTTTACTGCAGCCTAGTTGATTATTGAGTAATTTCCAAAGTTCACTGGGTTTATTTTTGTTTTCCTCAGTTTTGTCATTGATGAAATTCTTTTTTTCAGTTTTAATCATGGAGTTTACGTCATTTCTTAGTCTGTTTCTTTGCAGTTTGAGTTCAGTCACGTGGGCTTGCAGTTCACTGCTCAACTGACTGACTTTTACGAAACTCAGAGCATTTTTTTTCTCTGGTTTTCATAGTGGTCAATATTTCGGAGTGCATCCACGGCTCAGCGCGTACTATGACTACTAGTAGTTTCTAATATTAGTTTGCAGTTCAGCACACTTGATGTGATTCAGGGGAAATGGTCCCTGCTGTTTTATTCTGTGTTCATGGAGTGTATGATGTCAACTGTGTTTGATTGATTGATTGAAAACTTTATTAACAGATTGCAGAATGGGTACAATACAGTACGGCTCAATACACACAATTGTTAAGGCAGGGCTGTACAGTGCGAGATATATGTTGCACGTGCTACAGCAACATCGGCCTGTGCGATGAATGGATTTACTTCAGTAGCACCCGTGCGATAGGCATTCGGTTCATATCGATACTCTTATTTTGAAAATCCTGTGGCAAGTCTCATCTCCGCAGAAGCGCAGCTCCAGCCATAATATCTATGGCTCCGGCAGCTAGCAACGTTCAGTTCATATGATACTCTTATTTTGAAAATCCCGTGGAGTCGACTCGTATCCGCTCGGCTCTACAGCACAGCGCGCAGTAGCGTCTGGAACACAGACATTGCAACAGCGACCCAACAGCGACCCAAAACAAATCCCTGCTGTTTTATTCCGCAACGGGTCAAATGCATCTAACATGCTTTGCAATCCTCACCATTCCATGTTAAAGATCGAAATTAACGTTACGTTAGCGTAAGCTAACAACAAGCTGTTCAGAGCCATATAGAGAGAACAGCAGACGGGCAGAGTGAGGACTGGGAAGGAGGGGGGGGGGGGGGGGGCAGACAGTCTCCCTTCTGTGTGTGTGTGTGTGTGTGTGTGTGTGTGTGCGTTTGGAAAGATCAGATGAAGTCAGACGAGTATATTATATTGATAGTAAATGTACTGAGGGTGGAAAGATAATTTTGATATTTAAACATAAAAAATACAATACATAATAAATGTATTCATGATCATCATGCAACATAAAACAATTGTAGGAACGGTTGCGTGTTGTGAGTTCCAAAAAAATATACTTAATTAAAGTTTAAAGCTCAATATATCAAAACGTGGCACTTTACAGTGAACAGGCGGTCTATTTGTATTCAAAACAATAGATTGTTTTTCCTTTAAAAGACTGGAAGAGGTAAAAATTAAAATGTCAAATGATATTTCCGTAGCCTTTTTTGAGTTGATCTAAATGTTACTGATTGTGTTAAATTGGCTTATGATATCGTCTCATATCGATTGCAGGCACCTGCATCGTATCGTATCGTGGCAGATATCGGCAAATATCGTATCGTTGTCCAAAGAATCGATATCGTATCGTGATGAAACTGGTGATTCCCACCCTATAGTAGAGTCCATACACCCAACACAAAATCCCATAATTCCTTACACGTAACGTGTCTGGCTGTGTGACGTCAACTTGTCAGCATGAAAATGACAGCCAAACATGGCACTGCAACTAAATAACACAAATACAATAGGCACATTTGTGACTGTTACAAATATAACACGTTTTATACTTGTGCTACGCGATTTTGGCCTGTGCTACAAAACTATCAACCTCTGTAGCACCAGTGCTATGTGCAAAAAAAGTTAACGTACAGCCCTGGTTAAGGGGATGCAGACCAGAGAAAGACTTTCGTCTTGTTTACATCAGGGTCCCCCATTTTCAATTAATCAGGACATATATGACACACATGACATACAGATAGACAGTACTGCTACATCTATACATTTATGACATACCAGATTTGCAAATACAGTACTGTTTGTGATACAAAAAGAGTCCAGAAAAGAGAGTATATACATTTGACGTAAAAACTGTACATTGGAGGTGGTTGGGTGGGTGGGGTGTGGGGGGGGTTTGGGTAGGAGGGGTGGGTGGGGAACACTGTACAACTGTACAAGCAAAACTGTACATTGGAATATTGACAAAACCATACTTGGTCATTTACTGTACATTGGAGGGGGTTGGGTTAGGACATTTACAGGGGCCAGTTTCGAATTGCCGTCTCCCGTAGGTGTTTTTTGAGAGTGTTTTTGAAAGTGGGTAGTGATTCACATTCCTTTACAGCTTTGGGTGCCTCTTCTCTCTTCTCTTCTCTCTAACTGTGTGCCTCTTCTCTCTTCTCTTCTCTCTAACTGTGTGCCTCTTCTCTCTTCTCTTCTCTCTAACTGTGTGCCTCTTCTCTCTTCTCTTCTCTCTAACTGTGTGCCTCTTCTCTCTTCTCTTCTCTCTAACTGTGTGCCTCTTCTCTCTTCTCTTCTCTCTAACTGTGTGCCTCTTCTCTCTTCTCTTCTCTCTAACTGTGTGCCTCTTCTCTCTTCTCTTCTCTCTAACTGTGTGCCTCTTCTCTCTTCTCTTCTCTCTAACTGTGTGCCTCTTCTCTCTTCTCTTCTCTCTAACTGTGTGCCTCTTCTCTCTTCTCTTCTCTCTAACTGTGTGCCTCTTCTCTCTTCTCTTCTCTCTAACTGTGTGCCTCTTCTCTCTTCTCTTCTCTCTAACTGTGTGCCTCTTCTCTCTTCTCTTCTGTAGCAGTACTGTCTATCTGTATGTCATGTATGTCATATATGTTACGATGAATTGAAAATGGGGGACCCTGATGTAAACAAGACGAAAGTCTTTCTCTGGTCTGCATCCCCTTAACAATTGTATGTATTGAGCTGTACTGTACTGTACCCATTCTGCAATCTGTTAATAAAGTTTTCATTCATTCATTCATTCATTCTCTCTAACTGTGTGCCTCTTCTCTCCAGGGACTGATGGTGTCGCTGCTGACTGACTACACACCACAGATTCCCATGCCAAAGTTTTAACATCAGCCTTCACTGGCAGATACAATACGTACAGTCGTATGACTCTCTTGAAGGAGGGAGCAGTGTTTTAAATTAGCGTGTTTACTGTACGAGGGGAAAGTGGGAGTAGCCAAATACATTTGTATGATGGAAATGTTCAAAGTTTTGAGTGTAAACAAATAAATGTGCCTTTGTCCTCAAGCATTTTTGTTGCAAAGTCATTGATTGATTGAACATTTTATTAACAGATTGCAGAATGGGTACAATACAGACAATTGTTAAGGGGATGCAGACCAGAGAAAGACTTTTGTCTTGTTTACATCAGGGTCCCCCATTTTCAATTCATAGTGACATTATTATTATTATGACTTTATTCACTGCCGACTGGGAACATGCTAAACAAAGTGGTTGTGTGCCATCTAGTGGACTGAAGCCCAGACAAAAACGCTCCTTTCAGATGGGCTTGGTGGAGAATGACGTGAGGGAAGCTCTGATCTACGTTGGTGGTCCAGAGCGCTGACAGTGACGCAGCTCCTTCATTCATAAAATGAAAGCCTACTAAGAGTCACTACATAAATTGTAGCCTACATTCATACTGGTATTGAGTCGTTACAAACACATGCCTCAACAATGCACCACGCCAAGCATGCTTCAGAAATATTTATAGTTTTGTAGTATTTTAGAACTTTTAATTAAATTAGCTAGCGAACGCTATTCAAATGTAATGCCCATAGCAAACAACTTGTATGTTTTAAGATGGAGAACTAGCTAATGTTCCCTTGTCAAATTAGATTTTTATTTGATTTGTATTGTAAAAGTTTACAAACATTAAGTCATAACAGTTCATATAACAAAGAACTAAAGAAATGTCATTTAGGTATTGTTGTTCTTATTATTGTTGTTGATGTTGTGTTGTTGATGAAAATTTTAAAAAATTTATCAAAAAAATAAATGTCATTTTGGTGACTAACTTCTTCAGACAAACATTTCCAAGTACATTTTAACTACTGACGTGCATTTCCTGTTTGTTACAAATTTGACACAACATTCAATTTCAATGAGAAACAACTTTAAAGATGGAGTTGAAGTAAGAAAGCGGAGGAGGGGGGGGGGGGGGGCATTGTACTGTATAGTATATTGTATTGTAACTCAGTTACTTCTACTCTGCATTGTACACTGTATATATGTATATATTGAACACTTTTTGTCTACGTACTTGACTTCTATTTTATACTTGCTATACTTATTTTATATGTATCTATTTTTGCCCCTAGCACAGTCTCTGGAGCGAAACAGAAAGAATCATTTTGTATAAAAGTATTCTGTACTTCTGGATGACAACTAATAAAGAAACTTGAAACTTGGGGAGGGGGGAGGAGGAGGAGGGGGGAGGATGAGAAGGGGAGGAGGAGGGGGGAGAGAGAGGGGGGAGGAGGAGGAGGGGGGAGGATGAGAAGGGGAGGAGGAGGGGGGGAGAGAGAGGGGGGAGGAGGGGACGCCATTGCACCGCAGCGGTTGAACTTCTGCTCTGGATAATAAAGTAAACTATGTTGGTGACGGAGTTAGTGAGTGAGTTAGTGAGTTAGTGTGGCGGTGCAGTAGTCCTCGGTGTGTCGGTGTGAGAGAGCAGCAGCAGGATGCAGGAGGACGGGGGGCCCCGGGGCCACAGCAGCGCAGAGGAGCCGGTGAGCAGGAGATCTGTTGTTGTGTTTCTGGAGACAATGGAGAAAGTTACCGAGTAGTTACCTTCACTTAGCTTAGCTTAGCCTCATGCTACATGAGCTAGCTGCTAGCCGCGAGCTCCACTGAGCCACTAACACCAGTAGAATACACAACTATCAGACATGTTACTGTAAGTGCTGCTCTGAGATGTACTGTAATAACATGAGTGGAACAACGTGTCTATAGTTCTATATTCTGACAGAACCGCCTCGTAATAAAGTCATGAGAACTGGTGTCGGGCTCATCTTAAAAGTGATATATACTTATATATATATAGGAGTGATCCGTCTTGATAACGTTGGATGTTACCTTATGAACGCAGATGTTCTTTGTTTCTTTTCTTTTTTTGTGTGCAAGAAATCTTGTTGTTAATAAAGGCATAGTTCACTCTTTTGGAACCCTAGCCCTATTTGCTACTTACCAGGGACCCTGATGTTTGATGATTGATTGATTGAAAACTTTATTAACAGATTGCAGAATGGGTACAATACAGTACAGCTCAATACACACAATTGTTAAGGGGATGCAGACCAGAGAAAGACTTTCGTCTTGTTTACATCAGGGTCCCCCATTTTCAATTCATCAGGACGAAAACAAGACGAAAGTCTTTCTCTGGTCTGCATCCCCTTAACAATTGTGTGTATTGAGCCGTATTGTATTGTACCCATTCTGCAATCTGTTCATAAAGTTTTCAATCAATTCCATTCACCTGCCAATGGAAAGACACAAAGTACATAATTGATTCACATATTGATACAACAGCCCTTCATGACCAAAGGTGAGGTTAGAAAAATATCTGTTGATATTTTTTTTGCCATTCTGGCCATTCAGAAAGTCATACAATTAGGTTAATCGAAAAATACATTTTTACATCATTGTGTCTCCTCCTGTAGTGTGAAAAAACATGCATTCTCATAAATATTACGATCAAATCTATTTTGTACTAAAAATATAGACCTTGATGATACATTTGAAATTGGTTTGGTTATGATCATGTTATTTAAATTTTTTCATGGTGAGGTTGACATTTGCATGGAATTGCCCAGGTGCTATTTGAGAGTGGTTTTGCCCTCCTCAGTCAGCTTGTACAGACGGGAGCTCGACCCCATTGACTTTGCATTGGTTTGTGGATAACTAGCTGGAGCTAGAATGAGGAAAAGACATTGTTGTTGTAAGTTAGCCAATGGAGCAGGGGTTCCAAGAAGTATTCCTTTAAAGGAAAACTCCAACATTTTGGGAAATTTAGCTTATTTGCCATCTACCCTGGAGTTAGACAAGCAGATACCCTTTTCTTCTCTGTGCATGCAGTAGGAGTAGGAAGACGTTGGGGAACTAGGCTAATGGAGGAACCTACTTCCAGTGACTGACGCTAAGCTAGGTTAACGGTGCGCGTCTTCCTACTCCTACTGCATGCACAGAGAAGAGAAAAGGTATGTGTCTTCTTGTCTAACTCCAGGGTAGATGGCAAATAAGCTAATTTCCCAAAATGGATTTTCACTCTCCCTAGATTGGCTCAAATGTCTGGGATATTTGTGACGGTCATTTCACTTGTAGAGACTAGCATCTACATTTGCATTGTGACTATGAGAAGAATCAATGTTGGAATGCTAGGAAGTATAACTTGTGTAGAAAACCGTGTCATGTCGTTCCCTCTCTGCCAGTCCCCGGCTATGCCTTCACCTCCCCGGCGACCCAGTCTCTCACCATGAACACCAGCAAGAACTGCAGCGCCCTGGAGCATGGCGGCGGGCCGGTGGTGCTGGAGTCCATCTCCATCGGGACCATCACCCTCCTGGCCTGCCTCGGGAACCTGCTGATCGTGGCCACTCTTTATCGGAGGCCCTACCTGCTGACCCCCAGCAACAAGTTTGTGTTCAGCCTGACTGTGTCCAACCTGCTCCTCTCTGTGCTGGTCCTGCCCTTTGTGGTGGTCAGCTCGGCCAGGAGGGAGTGGGTGTTCGGCGTGGTGTGGTGCAACTTCACCGCCCTGCTCTACCTGCTCATCAGCTCTGCCAGCATGCTCACTCTGGGGGCCATCGCCATCGACAGGTCAGTCTGCACGCTCTCCTGGCTGTAGGCGTGGCCGTCTGGCTGCGCCTTGGCTTGGTCTGTCATGATGGTCCAAACTCTGGTTCTTGGTAGGCCATACCCGAATTTAAATATGAACACAGGATCAAATAAGTCTGTGTATTAATGTCCTTTAAAATGAGAATCCAACCAAAGAAAAATCGGACATTTTATTCCTGTGATCGCAGACAGGTTTTATTCCTGTGATCGCAGACAGGTTTGGTTTTATTCCTGTGATCGCAGACGGGTTTTATTCCTGTGATCGCAGACAGGTTTTATTCCTGTGATCGCAGACAGGTTTTATTCCTGTGATCGCAGACAGGTTTGGTTTTATTCCTGTGATCGCAGACAGGTTTTATTCCTGTGATCGCAGACAGGTTTTATTCCTGTGATCGCAGACAGGTTTTATTCCTGTGATCGCAGACAGGTTTTATTCCTGTGATCGCAGACAGGTTTTATTCCTGTGATCGCAGACAGGTTTTCTCAAAACTTGAGATTGTGATCGACCGGAGAACAAGGGCTCTAATCTTCAATGTCATCAACGGACAAAACCTTTTATTTTGTATAAACTTTTACCTAAATATGACCTTTGTTTCCATCTTGTATTGTAGAATCACCCTGCGTGTTGTCACCATGTTGTCACCATGTTGTCACCATGTTATTGACACCATGTTCACTAACTGCCCCTCCCCCTCGCCTAAATATTAAAGGCAACCAACTTGTGTCTAACCACGCCCAACTTGCGTCTAGCCACGCCCCCGCGGTGACGCGGCAGCATTATATGCCAGTAACCGCCCCTTATTCAGTATCCAGAAATAGCTCAATTGGCAACGCTGCATGGCTGTGGATCCTACGGCTCGTTGCTGGCTAGTTCGATTCCCTTCAATTTTTTTTTTTTTTTTTTTTAACGTGTATTCGCATTCTTTCGCCGTTAAGTTTAGGCATAACTTTAAGCATTGTTTCGGAGTTGGTTAAGGTTAGGCATTGTTTCGGAGTTGCTTAAGGTTAGAAGGGTTAAGTTTAAGGCGGTTAGGTGGTCGAGCGGAGATTGCGTTCGTCACCAGCCCCGGAGCTGTGAGCTTGGTTCGCCTGTTCGAATCCAGCTCACAGCTCCGGGGTTGTCACCAGCTTGGCTGGCCGTCTGCACTGATACAATTGGCTGTATCAGAGGGTGGGAGAAGCTGGCGGGGTGGGTCCGGGTCGTTGTAAACAGCGACTCCTACAGTTCGGTCAGGGCGCCTGCTAAGCGCGGATTGGACGTGAGGGGGATAGTGTGGTCCTCCCACACGCTACGCCCTCTCAATGAGAATCCGCGCTGCCAGGTGAAAAGAAGCGGTGATTGGCTGGACGTGTGTCGGAGGAAGCACGTGGTAGCCTCCACTCTCCCAGATGATCTGACTGTGGGGGGTAAGTGCGCAGCGATCAGGAAGGGACTGGGAATTGGCATACGACTAACATTGGAATGGGAGAAAATCGGAGGAAAATGGAGGGGGAAAAAGACCAAAAAAAAAAAGAAGAAGGGTTAAGTTTAGGCGCTGTTAAGGAGCTGGTTAAGGTTAGAGTTTGTCTTAGAGAATGGCAATAGACAGCCTATTTCCGCGCTGCCGCTCTCTCGCGCTGCCGTGGTCACATGGGCGTAGTGGCCAATCAGAGAAACGCTAAACACAAGTTGGTTGCCTAAAATATTCACGCCTCCCCCTCAGGTACTATGCAGTGCTCTGATAGGTCACTAACTGCCCCTCCCCCTCCAGGTACTATGCAGTGCTCTGATAGGTCACTAACTGCCCCTCCCCCTCCAGGTACTATGCGGTGCTCTGATAGGTCACTAGCTCTGCCCCTCCCCCTACAGGTACTATGCAGTGCTCTGATAGGTCACTAACTCTGCCCCTCCCCCTCCAGGTACTATGCAGTGCTCTGATAGGTCACTAACTCTGCCCCTCCCCCTCCAGGTACTATGCAGTGCTCTGATAGGTCACTAACTGCCCTGGCCCCTCCCCCTCAGGTACTATGCCGTGCTCTGATAGGTCACTAACTGCCCTGGCCCCTCCCCCTCAGGTACTATGCCGTGCTCTGATAGGTCACTAACTGCCCTGGCCCCTCCCCCTCAGGTACTATGCAGTGCTCTGATAGGTCACTAACTGCCCTCCCCCTCAGGTACTATGCTGTGCTCTGATAGGTCACTAACTGCCCTGGCCCCTCCCCCCAGGTACTATGCCGTGCTCTGATAGGTCACTAACTGCCCTGGCCCCTCCCCCCAGGTACTATGCCGTGCTCTGATAGGTCACTAACTCTGCCCCTCCCCCTCCAGGTACTATGCAGTGCTCTGATAGGTCACTAACTGCCCTGGCCCCTCCCCCTCAGGTACTATGCCGTGCTCTGATAGGTCACTAACTGCCCCTCCCCCTCAGGTACTATGCCGTGCTCTGATAGGTCACTAACTGCCCTGGCCCCTCCCCCTCAGGTACTATGCCGTGCTCTGATAGGTCACTAACTGCCCTGGCCCCTCCCCCTCAGGTACTATGCCGTGCTCTGATAGGTCACTAACTGCCCCTCCCCCTCCCCCCCAGGTACTATGCCGTGCTCTGGTTGGTCACTAACTGCCCTGGCCCCTCCCCCCAGGTACTATGCCGTGCTCTGATAGGTCACTAACTGCCCTGGCCCCTCCCCCTCAGGTACTATGCCGTGCTCTGATAGGTCACTAACTGCCCTGGCCCCTCCCCCTCAGGTACTATGCCGTGCTCTGATAGGTCACTAACTGCCCTGGCCCCTCCCCCTCAGGTACTATGCCGTGCTCTGATAGGTCACTAACTGCCCTGGCCCCTCCCCCCCAGGTACTATGCCGTGCTCTACCCCATGGTCACTAACTCCTCCCCCCCAGGTACTATGCCGTGCTCTACCCCATGGTCACTAACTCCTCCCCCCCAGGTACTATGCCGTGCTCTACCCCATGGTCTACCCCATGAAGATCACAGGGACCCGGGCGGTGCTGGTCCTCTCCTACGTCTGGCTGCACTCCCTGGTGGCCTGCCTGCCCCCGCTGTTCGGCTGGTCCTCCTTCGGGTTCGACTGCTTCAAGTGGACCTGCGTGGTGTCCTGGCACCGGGAGCCCGGCTACACGGCCTTCTGGGTCACCTGGTGTGCCCTGCCGCCCCTCCTCGCCATGCTGGTTTGCTACGGGGTGATCTTCCGCGTGGCCCGCACGAAGGCGCGCAAGGTGCACTGCGGCACGGTGGTGCAGGACCAGGGCGCCCAGAGGAGCGGCCGCAAGAACTCCAGCACCTCCACCTCCTCCAACGGCAGCCGGCGGAGCCTGGTGTACGCGGGCAGCCAGTGCAAGGCCTTCGTCACCATCCTGGTGGTGGTGGGCACCTTCCTGCTGACCTGGGGGCCGTACGTGGGGGTGGTGTGCACCGAGGCGCTGTGGGGGCAGGGCAGCGTGTCTCCGGGCGCAGAGACGCTGGTGGCCTGGCTGTCCTTCTGCAGCGCCGTCTGCCACCCGCTCATCTACGGCCTGTGGAACAAGACGCTGCGCAAGGAGCTGCTGGGGATGTGCTTCGGGGATCGCTACTCCAGGGAGTCGTCCAGCACGCGGCCGCGCACCGCGCGCCTGGTCAGCATCTCCACCCGCATCACAGGTAGCTCCTCCCACGGCGCTCTGGTGTGCGCTTGACTTCAACTTCTTCAAGTTTTGTTTTATTTGTCACATATAAGGTACATGTACATTACAGTGAAAGGCTTGGTTCTGTGTGAGCCTCCTGAGATTCAGAGATTGTGCTTCAGTTCAGACAGTAAAAAAGTTAAAAGAATAAACACCAAACACTATACAAAATATACAAAACGAAAGTACAAAATGCAACAAAAAGCTCAAATGCACATTATAAGTGTACCCAACATGAAATCATGTTTCATTACATTTAGTCATCATTTAATTCAATCATAATCCAAAGCGATTTACAAGACGGGTCAGCAGGAAGGTACAACTCCATCAGCTGAGTGACCATGTTCATCAAACAGTGAAACTTGGGTGCTGCAGTCAAGTCAAGAGTTTTATTTGTCACGGCATACAAGTATACAATGAAATGCGGGGGGTCTTGCCCGCAACGATGTGCAATACAGTGGGTACAAGTGTACAACATATAATAGAATCCAATAAAAAACAACATTGTGCAATAAACAGGTAACATGGTGGGACATCTCGGTATCTGTACATAGTTATTTACAGAGCATGTAGGACATGCTAGGTCCTTTGGTAGTGCAATACACTACGAAAGTGATGAGTGCAGAGTAGTAGAGATATGTTAGTATAGTAGGTAGTAATATAGACATAGTAGATTAATTAGTGGAAGAGTGCATGATAGTAGAAGACTGTAAGAAGAAGGTGTCAGCAACGTGGACTAACTCTTGCTCTGTGTGACAAACGCTTTGGTGTGCGCTTGATTTGATGGTATTGTGGTAACGCTTTGGTGTGCGCTTGATTTGATGGTATTGTGGTAACTCTTTGGTGTGCGCTTGATTTGATGGTATTGTGGTAACTCTTTGGTGTGCGCTTGATTTGATGGTATTGTGGTAACTCTTTGGTGTGCGCTTGATTTGATGGTATTGTGGTAACTCTTTGGTGTGCGCTTGATTTGATGGTATTGTGGTAACTCTTTGGTGTGCGCTTGATTTGATGGTATTGTGGTAACTCTTTGGTGTGCGCTTGATTTGATGGTATTGTTGTAACTCTTTGGTAGGGATGGGTACCTTTCACATTTGAACCGATACGGTACCGGTATCTGTGAATCGATACCGGTACCCAACGGTACCTTTTTTCTGTACTTTAGTCGAAAAATAATTATTTACCTACCTCAGTCGTAAAAAAATAAAATCAAAACTTCAAATAACTACAATTTCGACCATTTTCGGCTTGCCATTGCTCCGACTGCTTTGTTGTGAATCAAGTCAAATCCTAGGTAAGCGTGTATTGTGCTTGTGAACGTTGACATGAAAAGAAAAAAGGTAAAAAAAATGTATTTTTTTCTTTTCTTTTTTTTGTATCTCACTTGAATCGATACTCTGTAGTACCGACGTGTTTCGGTTCGGTACCTTAAAAGTACCGAATTCGGTACCCATCCCTACTCTTTGGTGTGCGCTTGATTTGATGGTATTGTTGTAACTCTTTGGTGTGCGCTTGATTTGATGGTATTGTGGTAACTCTTTGGTGTGCGCTTGATTTGATGGTATTGTTGTAACTCTTTGGTGTGCGCTTGATTTGATGGTATTGTGGTAACTCTTTGGTGTGCGACTGTGCGCTTGATTTGATGGTATTGTGGTAACTCTTTGGTGTGCGGACTGTGCGCTTGATTTGATGGTATTGTGGTAACTCTTTGGTGTGCGCTTGATTTGATGGTATTGTGGTAACTAGGGATGCCCGATCACGTTTTTTGCCACCGATACCGATCACCGATCTTCTATGAGCCATATCGGCCGATACACTGCCGATACCGATCGTTTTTGGTTTTGTTATAGATAAATAAATATATATAAAATAATCTAACCCTAACTAACCTTACTGTCATGCACTTGTCCTAATATACTAACTAGGGATGCTCGATATTGGCTTTTTTACCGATACCGATATTCCGATATTGTCCAACTCTTAATTTCCGATACCGATATCAACCGATACCGATATATGCAGGGTTTCCCACCCCAAAAAACGGAATAATTTCAGGTAACTAATCATTTCACTGGATATATATATAACAAATATTGTTATTGTTTTTTTCTTTTTTTAAACCGATACCGATATTTTCCGATATCACATTTTACTGCCGATAATATCGGACATCCCTAATACTAACCTACACTGTAGCACACAACACTTTGATGAACATTGTTACTCAGCTGATAGAGTTGTGCCCTTCCTGATGTGCGCTTGATTTGATGGTGTGGTGGTAACTCTTTGGTGTGCGCTTGATTTGATGGTGTGGTGGTAACTCTTTGGTGTGCGCTTGATTTGATGGTGTGGTGGTAACTCTTTGGTGTGCGCTTGATTTGATGGTATTGTTGTAACTCTTTGAGGGATTAGGGGTGCACCGATGTATCGGTCGGGTATCAGTATCGGCCGATAAGTGCCTTGTTGACTGCAATCGGCCTATCGGCCGATAAGCTTGAATGTGCCGATGGCAGTAACCGATAAATATCCATCAATTTGTGTAGCGTCAAGACAAAAAAAAGTTCACTCGCGACCTGCACAACGCCGCCCCCGGCCCCCACACACACACACACACAAGCTACTGCATCAAAGTTACTACTTATGATTAACAAGGCATTCGTTTTGTGGCATTAACGTTATATAGTTAGTGTTACACGTTCAATAACATCAGCATATTATTTACCCGAACGTAGCAAGCGTTCATACTAGCTCAGTTCCTTCCGTTGCTCACAGAGCCCTGAGTTGTACCCATTCTGCAATCTGTTAATAACGTTTTCAATCAGACACATGTATAGAAAGGCTTTGTTTTATTATAACATTAGTTGCAGTAAAATCATTATGCCTCGTTTAAGTCATCCTGCGGAGCTAAAAGCTAAACGTCAGCCGTGCCGTGTTGTTGTTCTAGAAAACCTCTCGTCAACTCAAAATCAATGGCGGACAAAAGCCGAAGTAAAAAATGTATACGCGCTTGCCGATTGGTGGTAACAGCAGAGGCGGGTGCAAGCGGTGTGTGACGTAATTGGCAGAATCGACTGTCAATCAAAATTTCATTGGTTGAGACAATAGTATCTAGCTGCAGCCCAGCAGGTAGACCATGCTGGGAGAACTAGTAGCTAGCTGCAGCCCTGCAGAACATACTGGGAGAGAGATAGTGCTATTTCTTGATGTTTCCTTTTTTTAAGTAAGTAAAGAGGCCTATGTTCATATCGGTGAGCACAATTTGTAACACAAATATACAGTATACAAAAATAAAAATATTACAAAAAAAATATATTTAAAAAATATAAAAAAAAAAATTGTTGCCACAAATATCGGAATCGGTATCGGCCGATTGTGTTAGTTGAACAATCGGTATCGGTGGCAAATTTTCATATCGGTGCATCCCTAGTAGGGATGAGCACGAGTTAGGACTGGGCGATAAAACGATAACGATAATTATCGCGATATTGGACGCCACTCATTGGACGCCACTCACGAAAGTTGGGTTAACTCGCCGACGCTTGAGCACCAAACCCGAGAAAAGTATGTTTTTTTTATTTTATTTTTTTCACTTTTTCTCCTTATTTTTCTCCCATCCCAATTTCGTATTGCCAATTCTCCCCTCCCCTGTCTTGAACGTTGCTAGACTATGCCCCCCACTGGTCGGTTGTAGTGAGGATAGAAGCCTTGCATCACGTGTCCCCTCCGGTACACGAGGAGGCAGCCTGTCGCATCTTTTCACCAGACAGCTCGATCTCTCAGTGGCGAGGAGTAACGCGTGGGAGGCTCACGCTGCCCCCGATACTTCCTGTCTCTGCTGTGCAGGCGTCCCCCAACCGACATCTGTTCTTAAAAAAAATATATATTTAATTTTTCTTTTTTAATACTTATAACAATATAGACTTATGGATATCGAGTGATATAACATTATCATGTCGTTATCGTGATATCATTTTTGGCCATATCGCCCAGCCCTAGCATGAGTAATGTTTTCCCAGATCGAGCGATCGCATGAATTACTGAAGGGTAGTCCTGGGTCATATATCGTGAACCTTGATTCAATGGATATTTTATTAATGCTGCTCATAGCGGAGCCAAGTTAGCTGAGCGAAGTTAGGTTCATATTAGCGAGCTCCAGCTCAATCAGTGAGGAATGGGACTGCTGAGCCCGATGTCTCTCTCTCTCTCTCTTTCTCTCTCTCTCTCTCTCTCTCTCTCTCTCTGTCTCTGTCTCTGTCTCTGTCTCTGTCTCTGTCTCTGTCTCTGTCTCTGTCTCTGTCTCTCTCTCTCTCTCTCTCTCTCTCTGTATTGCTGATACAGCGGTTGTGTGGAGATTAACCTAATTGATTTTATTTGATTAGGGATCCCCATTAGCTGGTGCCATAGCAACCAGCTAGTCTTCCTGGGGTCCACACAAAAAATCATACAAAAACAATTATTATTGCAAAACAAAATGATTAAAAGTCAGTACTCAACACACAATGCATAATGAAACTAACAATTACGTAAGATGGCTAAAATTACATGCAAGCAAAGAAACAAACAAAATACTTTACAGTGTTAAATACAATTTAAGATTATTTTAAAAAGTGAATCTACTGTAAATGCAGCAGCGGTTTTGAGGCAGGTTATTCCAAAGAGTCAATGATCTAAAAATAAAATATCTCCTTAAAGCGTTAAAGGTCAACCTCCACGTTGTATTTTTGTTCAATAAACAATGTGGACTAGGCCAACAGTGACTTTCATGAAGAATTGGAAAAAAAAGTATTGAAATTGACCCAGTTTTAGCGTTTTTATCAAAACATTTTGTCTGCCCAACACAATCACCACGCACGTGCATATTTTAATCAATGGTTCATAACGTGCGCGTGTAATGTCGTCACAACAGGTGTTGGTCACCAGGGGGCTCTGTGAGTCACAGGCAGTAGCAAGGAGGCGGAGCATTATTTCCGGCGTTGGGTGCATGATGCGCATGCGCTGTGATCACACCAGGCAGCCAACGCCGGAAATAATGCCGTTTTGAGCAGTTTATAAAAAATATTTAAAATGTTTATTAGCAACGCAGAGCTTTCAAACCAGCCCGTATCTCTGTCCGAAACCCTCGTGCAACTGTGAGTACATTTGAAATGTCTCTGTGATACTTGTATAACGAACGGTTCGGCCAGAACCAGTCCTTCATGGTAAATCTAGGTTGGTTTCCTATTAAGGCGCAAGTGACTGTGGATTCACTCGGTGCATCAGTCACGAAAGGGGCTATGATGAGCTTGGCAAGCCAGAGTAAAACACAGTTTTCATTCAATCAATAACAACATTAACCAGACTCTCGTTGTGTCTATTATGCTAACGCTAACGTTACCTCATTGTGTCTATTCTACAAGCTTTAACGTTACCTAGCCTCTCGTGTCTATCTGCTAACGTTAGCATTAGGCTAACTAACGTTACCACTCGTCCCTAACCCCAACAACAAGCGTAACTAATCAGCAATCTTTTTGTCAGACTAAACTCTCCGCTCGGTGGCAAATTGTGTTGATGTCGGGTTTGTTTCATCAATAAATGAGGCAGAATACACAGTGACTGTATCCTTTTTTATTGCACTTGTTTCGTGCTGCAAACATACATAAGACATCCTACGTGAGACATTAAAGATGGCGGCGTTCTGTTTTCGTTCAGACTCTCCAGACAGTGACGCGTCTCTCTTCTGACCAATCAGTGGTCTGCAGTTTTTCACGTGACATTTCTGGAGCTCTCATGCTGATCACCAGCAGCCCCGCCTCCCCACACGGAGACAAACTGAGTACTTTATTTTAGTGGAAAAGCAACATTAGATTCGGCTCATTAATATGCACCTGTGTCCTGTTGTGACGTCGGCGTTTGATAAGCTTTTTTGATTCGCGCGTGCATGTTATTCGTGCGTGGACCTTTTTAACTCTTTCAGAGTGGCATTTCCGGTGTCAAATGGAAAAAAATAAATAATGAAATTATATACCAATGATGTAAACTACCCATAATTGATCAGTAGGGTTTAAGCTGGAGGTTGGCCTTTAATGAACTTAATGACTATATCCATAAAACTATATCGTAGGCAAAATTGTAATACTTTAAAATTTAAATATACTTATCAATGCAATTCTCTTTTTTGCACCGGACTGTATAAATCCTTGTATATCTTCCTGTACATTTTACTGTATATTTTTGGACTGTATATTTTAGAATGTATATCTTTCTATTCTTCCTAAATGTTCATTGTGAGCGATCTGTGGTGCTGAATTTCCCTCAGGATCAATAAAGTGGTCTATCTATCTATCTATCTATCTATTGTGGAATGGTGGAATGAACTACCCACCCCAGTTAGGACAGCCGAAACACGTCCAATCTTTCGCCGTCGACTAAAGACTCACTTCTTCAACCATTATCTGAATTAAAAAAAAAAAAAAAAAAAAAAAAAAAAAAAATCTAACCCTAACTAACCATACTGTCATGCACTTGTCCTAATAAACTAACCTACACTGTAGCACTCAACACTTTGATGAACATTGTTACTCAGCTGATAGAGTTGTGCTCTTCCTGATGGCTTGTCGTACAGAACTTGTAAGTCGCTTTGGATAAAAGCGTCAGCTAAATGACTAAATGTAAATGTAAATGTATTGTATTGTAACGGCTGTTGTCTCCCTGTAGACCTGGGGATGTCTCCGCACCTGACGGCCATGTTGGCGGGCGGGGCCCAGCTGGTGGCCCCTGGGAGCAGCACGGGGGACACAGGCTTCAGCTTCACTCAGGACTCATGTAAGTATTGAAACAAATCATTACGGCATTATGTCTGTCTGGGAATTCTGTGGGAGGAGGTATTACGATGGCACAGCCTGACGTAATACCATCTATGGATCGGGCCAAATCTCCTCTTTCCAATGGCAGAGTTCAATCTGGATTTAGTATCACCAGGCGGTGCAGGAAGAACCGAGAATGAAATCTACTGTATGTACAGTTCCATTCTTATAATGGATATGGCTCCGCCATTTTGGATCGGATTGCAACAGGGATTGTTGCTAAATGTTCACAGAAGGTAGACACACTAACTGCTCTCCAATCTATGCCAATAACGTTCAGTTTTGTGGTAGATAATCCCGAGAAATAAGAGAAATAAAAAATAATAATCAGGAAGTCATGCGGCTGGGAAAGGGACATTTCAACGCTCATTGAGAGCTCTGGATGCCCTCCTCATATGACTACAAAACTTTTAGCAACGCTAATTCAAAACAGCGGATATTTGCTAAATTATAAAGACATAGGCGGTCGGGTGGCGTAGCGGAGATTGCGCTCGTCACCAATGCAAGAGGCTGCGGTCTCGACTCCCGGAGTCAGCATTGCCTGCGGCTTGGGCCGATCGTCATACTAACTCGTTTGGCTGGGTTAGGGGGAGGGAAGTCGTGGGTGGTAAATCTGGCGTTGTGGACAGCGACGCCTACAGGTCAGGTCAGCGTGACCTCCCACGCGTTACACTTCACCAATGAGAGTCCTCGCTGCCAGGTGAAAAGAGAGCCGCTGGCTGTCTCTGCACGTGTCGGAGGAAGCATGTGGTGGACTTCAGGGTTCCCTTGTACCGACCAGTAGGAGGAACATGCGCACAACAACCAGGTAGGGGAGGGGGGGGGGGGAATTGGCATAACGACTAAATTGGGACGGGAAGAAAAATAGAAAATCAGGTGGAGAAAAAGAGGATAAAAAATAATAATTATAAAGACATTCCATGAACTAAAATCTCACTAATAACACTTTAACTTATTGGTAAACAAACATATTGCTGAAAATATACACTATGACTGCTTTTGTGACATGGTTAGGGTCTTTACTCTTGGATACATTTAAAAAAAAAATGCAACATTATGTCATAGTCTAGAGCAGTGTTTCTCAACTGGTGGGTCGCGACCCAAAAGTGGGTCGCAGGGCCATTTTCAGTGGGTCACGGATGTGTGTGCTAAAAAAAAGGGATTTTTTTTATTTAAATTTTTTTTTTCACTACCTATCTTTGTGAAAGTGGCTTCTCAGCTCTGGGCCCTATTCCCCGTACCTGGTTCAACTAAGTCGATCAAGAGTCCCATTATCCAGATTCAATTAACCAGATGTTTGAATCCGCGCTTTCCCCGTTCCTCGAACGCTGATCAGTCTCGTTCATTCGAACCAGACTTGATACTCAGGATAATTGCGCGCGGCCGCTTCAGCTGGAAAGACAGCAGATGTCGATCGCAGAAATCCTGATTTTCTAACTGCATTGATTGATTGATTGATTTAAAACTTTATTAACAGATTGCAGAATGGGTACAATACAGTACGGCTCAATAGCCTCGCCGACAAGTTAAATGCATAATCTATAGGCTAATTTTAAGTCCCTCATTACCCCAATCAATCAGATTATATTTCTTTAAATGTGCCTGCTGGCAGTAGGTTTATGGATTGAATAATCAAATGAGATCTTGCTAGCGAAAATAATTAGTTCAACTATTTCAGAATAAGGATACGGCTCTCTTATCCATTTATGGATGTATGGTGGATGTTTTATTTGTCTGGCACCGTGGTCTGATGGTTTGTACTTATGTCTTTCACGCGGACGACCCGCGTTTGAATCCCCGTCTTTTCTAATTTATTTTCTTCTTTTTGCAATGTAAATACTCCAATTTGGTGCACTTTGAGAGCTATATAAAGAATGACATCCTCAATGCATGTAGATTTATAATATTTTAACTTAAAACTAGGCTACGTTTGCGTATATTCATTAATATTATATTCCAAAAAAAGTATATTGGAAACGCGGGGTCTCGAACTAGGGTCGTCCGCTTGACAGGAGTGAGCACTAGCCGTTGCACCACTGTGCCAGACGGGATATATCGATTGTGTATCCATCAATACAAGAGTCACGTGTTTCGAATACTTTTCTTTTGAATGACGTTTTATCTCTTTATTCTCAAATGCATTAATGTGACGTCAACGGCTCATTCAATTGCTCAAATCCGTCAAACAGCGCATCTCATTCTCATCAGACATTTTAATCCCAGTTACAATATCACAATAACGTGTGAGTGATGATACAATTCAACAATCCTCAGATTCCTCGTAATTCATAATCCACAAAAACCACAATCCACGCATAGACACTTCAATTTTATGCTTGAATGAAACACAATCCGGGCGCTCCGTTAAGCAAATCTACAGCGGAGAATATATGAAACTAATCAGAGCCAAACGGCCGATAGGTTTCATTCATTAAAAATATCCCAGCGGGATTCACATTTGCAATGCGCCGTTATTAAAATAACCACATGCAGCGTGTATCGCGACTCCGAGCGCCGTATATGACGTGCATTATTTTATTTAGGACAAAGTAAATCTATAGGCTCAATATGATTTATTATCAACATTTAGTTCTATTATTATACATTTCAAAAGCCCCCTCTAGGAAAACGAAGCACAGAAACGTAATTCAGAATGGTATAATGCAGATCCTAGACTGTGAGAATCATTTCAGGAAACGAGCTGTCACTTCTTTGCGGGGGCGTGGCCATGGTTCATCCGGCTAACTTGAACTTAACCCTGCTCTCGACCAGGCTCAAACTTTTTGATCTGTTGTCATGGTGATTTAGACAATCGCGCGTCGGGGAATGGGAAGGTCCGGCTTAAGTCAGGCTTGACCGAAAGTTATCCGGCTAACTCAGTTATCCAGGTACGGGGAACGGGGCCCAGGTCCAGCTGAGGACAAAGCAGAGGAACAGATTGGACATTGAGCATAAGAGTTGCTTTGTCTACCATCAGCCCAGACTTTGAGACTCTTGTCAGGAGCAAACAACATCCCCAGTTATCCCATTAGTTCCCTGGGATGTTAAGCTAAGAAGTCTGCTAAGAAGGATATATTATTTATTATTTATTATTATTATTATTATTATTATTATTATTATTATTATTATTATTATTATTATTATTATTATTATTATTATTATTATTATTATTATTATTATTATTATTATTATTTTATTTCATTGTGTTTTTAGCCCTAGTTGCACTTTTGTTGCAACCCCAGTTATCCCATTAGTTCCCCCAAACTTAGGTCTGTTATGTTAAGCTAAGAAATCTGCTAAGAAGCATATATTATTTATTATTATTTTATTTCATTGGGTTTTTAGCCCTAGTTGCACTTTTGTTTCACTTTTTTGTGTTTATCACATGTTTTTATCAGTGCATGAAAGATTGTGTATTATAGCAACAAAAAAAAATGTGAAATAAATCATAGTGGTTAAAAAATTTGGGTCGCGACTTAGGCCCCGTTTAGACGGAAACGCTAGCAGGTGAATCCGCAAAAATATTTTTTCGGATGTGCCTTTCGTTTATACGGAAACTGCGTTTTTACGGGGTGAAACCGCAAAAAAGTGAGACTACCTTCCAGGGTGGAATTCCTAGAAACGCAAAAGCTTTGCGCTCTTGTCTAAACTGTTAAAACGTATAAATCTGATAAAACGATGACGAAAGGGTTGTCACGGCTCTGGTCGCGCGTACTGCTTACGTCACAGGTAGCCGGTATGCGCCAGTAGCCGAGACGTAAACAAAGCAAGTATGTCTGACTTATATCAACGGAGATCACCTGAAGGCTACATTGGCAGTACTTTTAACCCTTTCACTGCCACACGACAGAAGGTTAACCCTTTACTATCACACAACCGGCTGTCGTGTGGCAGTGAAAGGGTTAAATACACAAGAATCTGTCCCGCGGCGTGAGTGGGCCCACTGTCTGTGAGTGACTCTGCTTTTGTCCAATCACATTCCCCATCCACAGTCTGCGAATCAGAGGCAGAGTAGGGCGGGTCTTCACAGCACGTCATGTGACATATGCGCCAATCGTGTGACAGCGGGGCGCCGTCGTTACAGCGTCGTCTGCACCGAGAATTCCACCCCAAAACGCTCGTCTAAACGTAAAATTAAAAGTGAAACCGCAAGATGACTTTTGCGGTTTCTGTTCACAAAACGCTCGTCTAAACGGGGCCTCAATGACTAAGGAAAATGTTGGGTCCCGAGGCTAGTTGAGAACCACTGGTCTAGAGACATTGATTTATGATGTGATGTACCGCACGGTAAAGAGGTCAAGAGATACAGTATGTGATGTGTCATCGTTGGTCTAAAGAGGTCAAGAGATACAGTATGTGATGTGTCATCGTTGGTCTAAAGAGGTCAAGAGATACAGTATGTGATGTGTCATCGTTGGTCTAAAGAGGTCAAGAGATACAGTATGTGATGTGTCATCGTTGGTCTAAAGAGGTCAAGAGATACAGTATGTGATGTGTCATCGTTGGTCTAAAGAGGTCAAGAGATACAGTATGTGATGTGTCATCGTTGGTCTAAAGAGGTCAAGAGATACAGTATGTGATGTGTCATCGTTGGTCTAAAGAGGTCAAGAGATACAGTATGTGATGTGTCATCGTTGGTCTAAAGAGGTCAAGAGATACAGTATGTGATGTGTCATCGTTGGTCTAAAGAGGTCAAGAGATACAGTATGTGATGTGTCATCGTTGGTCTTGCAGGTACAGACGTGATGCTGCTGGATAACTTCTCCAGCGACGGCTCCTCCCATCCTCTTTGCCATGGCAACGTGGCCGGGAAGAGGCGGAGCTCTGTCACATTCGAAGACCAGGTGGAGCAATCCAAAGGTACTGAGGGGGGCGGAGTCCAGACACACAGGTTCTCATTGGCAGATTAGACTGAGGGGGGCGGAGTCCAGACACACAGGTTCTCATTGGCAGATTAGACTGAGGGGGGCGGAGTCCAGACACACAGGTTCTCATGGGCAGATTAGACTGAGGGGGGCGGAGTCCAGACACACAGGTTCTCATTGGCAGATTAGATTGAGGGGGGCGGAGTCCAGACACACAGGTTTTCATTGGCAGATTAGACTGAGGGGGGCGGAGTCCAGACACACAGGTTCTCATTGGCAGATTAGATTGAGGGGGGCGGAGTCCAGACACACAGGTTTTCATTGGCAGATTAGACTGAGGGGGGCGGAGTCCAGACACACAGGTTCTCATTGGCAGATTAGATTGAGGGGGGCGGAGTCCAGACACACAGGTTCTCATTGGCAGATTAGATTGAGGGGGTGGAGTCCAGACACACAGGTTCTCATTGGCAGATTAGATTGAGGGGGGCGGAGTCCAGACACACAGGTTTTCATTGGCAGATTAGATTGAGGGGGGCGGAGTCCAGACACAGGTTCTCATTGGCAGATTAGATTGAGGGGGGCGGAGTCCAGACACAGGTTCTCATTGGCAGATTAGATTGAGGGGGGCGGAGTCCAGACACACAGGTTCTCATTGGCAGATTAGATTGAGGGGGGCGGAGTCCAGACACAGGTTCTCATGGGCAGATTAGACTGAGGGGGGCGGAGTCCAGACACAGGTTCTCATTGGCAGATTAGACTGAGTTTCAAGTTCAAGTTTCTTTAATATTTGTCATACAGAAGTACAGAATACTTTTATACAAAATGCTTCTTACTGTTACGCTCCAGAGACTGTGCAAGACAAGATAAGTATGAAATAAAATAACATAGTAAAATTAGAAGTAAAAAAATGAGGTCATGAGGGGGGCGGAGTCCAGACACAGGTTCTCATTGGCAGATTAGACTGAGGGGGGCGGAGTCCAGACACAGGTTCTCATTGGCAGATTAGACTGAGGGGGGCGGAGTCCAGACACAGGTTCTCATTGGCAGATTAGACTGAGGGGGGCGGAGTCCAGACACAGGTTCTCATTGGCTGGTGAGCTGGTGCCGTGTCCATGCAAGAGAAGAAACATTGTTAATATGTTGTAGGGCTGGCAGATTAATCGAGTTTCAATTAAAATGTTGGCCTCCCGCGATCATGCAAACATGATAAACACCCCCCCCCCCCCCCCCCCCAAAGCCCCAACAGTAGTTAGACAGACATGCAGCCTTTAGTCAAGAAGAAATTCAGTCATCGTCATATCTCAAATCAGTGAGTAATCGTGTTTGATAATCGCGATTAGGATTTTTGCCACAATCAAGCAGTCCTAGTCTGTTATATTTGTTTTGGAAATTGTATTTAGTGGCGAGCCTGTCTGATAGTTAAAACACTGAGGGCGGGATCCACAAAGGGTTTGCACGGCTTTTTCCGACGCAAAGCCGGTGCACATCGCTCTGAAACTCAGTTTGCCATCCAGTATCCACAGAGGAAGCGCAACGGGTGAAATGAGGTGGTAACGGCGTTCCGTCAGCATTGCGTCCGGTGCAATTGGCGCGTATTTAAATGAGGTAATATGGACGGAACATGTCCCCTTTCTATGCAAATGAGCCTCGTCAAAAAATGCTCCCTATCCACAAAGCCTGGCGCAAATTGCACTGAGCAGTTAACACTACGCACCTACCGTCTTCACAGATGGTGGTGACTACGTGCAAAGCCCTAAACGCTATGGCCGTGTTCACATCTGAAAGTCCACGGATAGTCCGGACTTTCTGGTGGACCAAATGTGAGAATGATACATTGTTTGATTTTGGTCTGCGTTCACACTGCCCTTTTTTGAGCTAACCTCATTTGTAAACAAAGGACATGCAGTCGCCAAGTCGTTCATCTATTGGACAGATCATTTTCAGGAAAATCCTGCTCGCACACACACACACTCTCTGTGTTTCCCACAGGATTTTCAGAGACTATGGGGGGTGAACCTCCGACCCTCTAGGGGGGTCCGGGGGCGTGCCCCCCCCCCCAAAATAAAGTCGACTAGACTAGTGCTTCCCAATCCTCTCCTCGAAGCACCCCAGCCGTTCAATGTATTTGTTAAATTCCACCACCAGCACACCTGATTCAACTTAACTAGCCCTTTATTAGTTGAATAAAAAATATAGTGGATTACTATTACGACTACTACCACTGCCAATACTACTGATACATCCCTATTGGCAAACTTTATATTTAAAAAAATAGAAAAAATAAAATATTTTGGTTCATTATACAACTGTGGCGGGACTAATAATCTAGGTCATGAGAAACCCTGCTCTCTCACACACTCGCTCTCTCATGCTTGCTCGCACACACACGCTTGCACACTCATTCACACTAGGGATGGGCGTGAGTAATCGATTAATCGATTAGTCATAGCTATGAGAAAAATCGATCTTAAATTATTAATAATTTTTATGATTAAAAAAAAATTATGTGTAATATTAGAACTGTTTGTTGGTTTCCTTAAACATATACGACGTGAATGAACAAAATTAAGTAAAAAAAAATCTAAAATATATATATATTTTTTTTTGAGTTTTTACACGAGTATAGCATGCGATCAATCGATCTGGATTTCTTTAAAAAAAATGCCCATCCCTAATTCACACTCACTTCCAAAAACCCTGCGCTTCCTAGATGAGGTATTATATAAAGTTCGATTGCGTTCACACCAACAGCAAACCGCACCATGCTCCACTTTGAAAGGGACAGAGTCCCAACTTTAATCAACAGTATTATGGCGTTTATACAGTTTGTTTAACAAGTGAACGTCCTCCGAGCTCTCTCTCTCTGCGCTGTCAGGTGCAGACTGCTCCGCGAGCCAACTGCGCTGGAGCAGATCAGGAGCAAACTCCACACATAATGCCTGCGCTGGTATCTCATCCGCGCAATGTCCTTTTGTGGATAGCTCGCAAACACAGAGCAGATACCGCGCGCAAACCCCGCGCAGTTAAAGCCCAACCTCCAGGTTAAACCCTACTGATCAATTATGGGTAGTTTACATCATTGGTATATAATTTCATTATTTATTTTTTTCCATTTGACACCGGAAATGCCACTCTGAAAGAGTTAAAAAGGTCCATGCACGAATAACATGCACGCGCGAATCAAAAAAGCTTATCAAACGCCGACGTCACTACAGGTGCATATTAATGAGCCGAATCTAAAAGCTTATCAGACGCTAGCACGGCCGTGACGTCACTTCAGGAAATGCCTTGCCCGTCCGGGTCATAGTACTAGATCAATGGTGGCCCACTCGGTGCATCACAGTTAGTAGCCTATAGCTCCGCCGTCCCTGCTACAGTCGGGACCACTACACTGACGTTAGCCTATGGTTCTCTCCTCTTTGTGTGCCCCCGTCCTCGCGGGTGTCCTGCGGAGGAGCTTGTGGACGCGACAACAGTTAGTTAGCTCATAGCTATCGTGTACCACTAGCCTTTACGGGCTCGAGCACGGCTACAGGCTGCCACCATTGTCGCCGTTGTCGCGTCCATGGGCCCCCCGGCAGCGTCTACCTTAATGATAAGCAAGCAGTGCAAAAATGCGGAAGCATTCGTCACCGCACGCCACTACGGTAAAGCGCCTTTCTTTTCAGGCCCGCTTTGGGAGCTGTCGCGCGGAAATAGGCTGTCTATTGCCATTCTCTTTGACAAACTCTAACCTTAACCAGCTCCTTAACAGCGCCTAAACTTAACCGTTCTAACCTTAACCAACTCCGAAACAATGCCTAACCTTAACCTTAACCTTAACCATGCCTAACCTTAACCATAGAAATTATATTGCCATTCTCTTTGACAAACTCTAACCTTAACCAGCTCCTTAACAGCGCCTAAACTTAACCGTTCTAACCTTAACCAACTCCGAAACAATGCCTAACCTTAACCTTAACCTTAACCATGCCTAACCTTAACCGGCGAAAGAATACACGTTAAAAAAAAAATATTCGATGGGATTCGAACTCGCCAGCAAACGAGCCATAGGATCCACAGCCATGTAGTCTTGCCAATTGAGCTATTTCTAGATACTGAATAAGGGGCGGTGACTTATATATATTGAGCTCCGCTCGTGTCGAACCAAGGCGGGATCTCATGCGCATGCGCGGGCACCTCGCGCGAGCACGCCGGCGCGCGCACGCACGCACCTGAGCGAGCACGCCGCCGCCGGTGCACGCACGGGCGCTGGGCGGCGGAAAATGAAAGGCGCATTACCGCACGCCACTACGGTAGAATGCTTCCGCATTCTTGCACTGCTTGCTTATCATTAAGGAAAAGGCCCCCCGGCAGGGTACCCGTGGGGACGGGGTGTACAGAGAGGAGAGAACCATTTTGTGTCGGCCGTTCATGCCAGCCAGCGAGCCGGATGTCGGGATATGTTGTTAGCACAATAGCTACCAAGCTAAGCTATGTTAGCTACTAACGTTATAAACACAATATGTGTACAACGACACAATGATTTACATTATTACAAATATGGTAACGTGGTTGTGGCTTTAGAGATGGGTGGCTATAATCACGGAGCAATAGTGTTAGGTGAAACAGATACATTTTCATTCGGCTAGTAGTAGCAAGCATATATCTATGGTAGCAAGGCTCTCTGCCTGCAGTGCCTGCCACTAGCTGTGTGTGACTCTCAGCGCCCCCTGGTGAGCCCCCTGGTGCCCTGCACCTGTTGTGACGAGATCATTTAGATTACACACGCACGTTATGAACCATTGATTAAAATATCCACGTGCGTGGTGATTGTGTTGGGCAGACAAAATGTTTGATAAAAACGCTAAAACTGGGTCAATTTCAATACTTTTTTTCCCTTCTTCATGAAACTCACCGTTGGCCTAGTCCACATTGTTTATTGAACAAAAATACAACGTGAAGGTTGGCCTTTAAGGGTGAAATTTCCACTGCGCAATCAATTCTTAGTGGATCCCGCCCTGATTAACAGACGATGTCTAGATGTATTGTGAGCTCTTGGTCAGCTAGGGTTCAGGTGTTTCCCACCATAGGTGTGGTCTTGAAGACCAGTGGGAACAGGATACCCATGAGATCAATGGTGCATTTTATATACAGTAGTGCTTTTATCATTTTATATACAGTAGTGCTTTTATCATTTTATATACAGTAGTGCTTTTATCATTTTATATACAGTAGTGCTTTTATCCAAAGCACTTTACAATTAGTTCCTCACATTTGACCCATTCACTCACACATTCACACACCGACGGCGGAGGCGACCATGCAAGGAGCCAACCTGCTCATCAGGAGTGTCCTTTTTTTTTTTTTTTTAACAAGTTTTTTTTTTTGACATGGCATACAAACATTTACAGTATAAATCACAGGGCTATTACCGACATAATACTAACAATAATGACAGCCCGGTCATAGATGTAGATTAAAGATTAAAGATATACACAGATTAATTACAATACAATACAACACAACACATAAATGCTCTTGCTCGTTCCTCCCCCCCCCACCGGACCCCCCTTGAATACATCCATTATTCCGCTTGATACCAAGGATTAAAAGTTCATATAATGCTTTATCCTCTCCACCACTTCTAACCAGATTGCTATGCTGGCTTCATTAACACCTAGAATTCGTGCGGTAGATATCTCCAGGTAAATCACATCAAGATAGGTAAGAATCCATACCCTCCGGCACATTTTATCAGGTTGAATCCAGCGTGATGCTATTAGCTTTTTGGCAGCCGTAAGACCGGACAAGATTATCCTTTTTACAAGTACAGAGTGTGATAACTGAGAGACATCATTCAGCAACAATACAGAAGGCATTACAGGTATTGTCATAAACAAAAATTCTGATAATTGCGTGGTTATTTCTTCCCAAAATATCTTAACAGGTGGGCATTCCCAATACATATGCATAAATGTACCACTATCACCGTTTGTACATAAGGAACATCGAGAGTCTTGTTTAAGCCCCATACGGTTCAGTCGAATAGGAGTTAGGTAAATCCTATGAATAAAATTAAGATTAATCTGTTGATGATCCGGGTTACGTGACAATAGCCGAACGTTTGCCCAGACTTCAGCCCAATCAAAATCTACTTCCAAGTCTGGTATATCCTTCCTCCAGACTGAGTCTAGGGGAAGGACTTCATACGAAGACGTAAGTAAGTGACGGTAAAAGTCCGAGACAAAACCTCTCGATGTCTCCCTTTCATAAAATAATTTGTGATATCTGTGGTGCTCAAGTGGTACCTTTAATGGGACTCCATGAGCCTTCAAACATGCTAATAACTGTCTGTAGAAATAATATGTGGAACTGGTGAGGTTAAATTTGTTATGTATATCTTGATAGCTACAGAAACCCCGTTCGTTGAAGATATCTTTCTCAAGGACACTTCAACACACTGCCCAGGAGGGGCGGGAATCTAACCGGGAACCTTCCGATTACCAGACGAGTGCTCTACCTCCTGAGCCACTGTCGCTATTAAACCATAGCTCAAGGAGTACACTTAAATCAATTCACATTTAAATATCAATTCACATTTAAATATCATTGTAGTCCACCTAAATTGGTAGTCTGGTTTATATAAAAAAAACACACATTATTCTCTGTACCTGGAAAAGAGATGTATGTGTGTAATTGTGTATACTCTTGACTACTTACATTTATTGTGAGACTAAAAAAAGAGATGATTCATTATGGCATGTGTCATTTGTTCTAATATACCAGTGGTTCCCAAAGTGGGGGTCGCGACCCCTCTAGCAGCTGCAGGGGGGGTCACGAGATGACTTCCAGAATGTATTGATTTCATAGAATGTGGGAAATAGACAAAACATTTTAAACAATTAAAACACACTGGTAAAAGAAATGCTCTTGAAATGTAAAATAATAGACCTAAAATGCTGATAATAAATCATATCCAGCCTATGGATTTCCTTTGTCCTACATAATGCACGTCATAGCTACGCCCCGTGCGACACCTGTTTGAGCTGCGGGATGAGGCGCGCTTGTTTCTGACGGAGAATGCATCCCAGCTCGCTGCCCACCTCCAATCCCGACTGGATAACAAGGCTGGCATATTTGTCTTGCATATTTGCTAAAATGAATTGACTTAATCTGTCACTACAAGGTGAAAACACAACCATCCTGTCGCTCAATGATCAAAATACAAGCGTTCACGAGGAAACTCGAGCGCTGGAGTAGAAATGGGCGGGATTTATATGTTTCCAGAGCTTGATGAATGGTCTAAAAAGTATTTCCCAGAGGAAATCAAGCGACCGAACCTTAAAGATAGTGGGGCGAATTCACGAAGGGATTGCGCGGCTTTTTCTGACGCTAAACTGCTCTGAAACACAGTTTTCTATTTACAGATGCGGTTGTAATCTGGTGTGAGCCGCAAAGTGCTGCGCGCGGCGTGAACAAATATGGGTGATTTTGCGCAAGCTCCCAAGCGCATGCCCGTATTCCAATCCGCGCAATAATATTCACGGGGTAGGTCTCCTCGTGGGACACAAGTTCCCAATGCATTGTCCCGTGGGATAATGCCCCCCTGCTGCGATATTAATTGAGGGGCGGATTTGCGGTGATGGAGAAATTAATCAGAATCAGAAAGGTCTTTGCTTTGGTCGTTTTCGTTGCGACATTAGCGGACAGATAATACAATAAAGAGATGGAATAAAATAAAATGAAATATGAACTAAGTTCAGCATAATATAATATAACTATGAAATCAAATATAGGCCACGGCTGTACAACTGTAAATAAAGATGTTGAATACAATTAAATGGGATATAAGCTAAATTAAATATAGCACAATAGAATATAGTACAATTGTAACTGAGGGGTACAATTCCCTGACTGTATTGAGAGTATGGTATTATTAAACCACTACTTAGTTATGTACTTTAATTACTGGCCATACAGTACATGAATATATATGGTGAACACCCACACAAGAATACGGCAATGACACATAAAGTTCTATTTAGAGGGATTTATTATTATCAGAGCAAGCAACGTTAAGTTACAGATTGAGAATTATACTTGCGCTTGTAAGGCGAAGAACACACGTAAAGTAGGTCAAGAGCGTAAGTCAATGAGAATAGTAAGATGGGTCTAAACTGACGCCACCTGTAGCATAGCAATTACATAAGGCACACTAGTAGTCAGCTGGAGACACTGGGGGGTTCCCTCCGGTTGTAAGCCGGCAGGGTAGAGGAATGTTCGGGTGCAAAGTCTGGGTCAACGCGGAATAAAGAGGCTCCAGCTACGGGAGCCAGTGCAGTACTCCCTTGGTCCGTAGACAAAGCAACAGCTATAATCCAGTATGCTCGACAGCATGGATGAAAGCTAGCCAGCCTCTGGTCCTAGAGGCGGGCTCGAGGGATGCTCCTCACAGGGGTAGATCCCACACGATAGTGGGGTAGACGGTTCTCTGCTCCAGCAGTCACGGTACCAAAGCAATATAATCCAGCCAGAAAAGGCTCTGCATTCGCCGGTGTAGATTCTCCTGTGCACTATCCGTCACATTAAACTAGGTTGAACTTGACGTTACTTCACCAAACTATGACACTTTACTATCCTATTCGCACATGTTCTAAGTGCTCTATTTAGACGCAAGGTTGCTCACTTCACTTGGTCGTTGACTCGTGGTGAAGGCTTTACTAGTAATGAACGAACTGCTGCTGTTTCCACCTGCGCCGTATTTATACGTAAGGTGAATTATCTAGTGCCAACCTCAGTTCTGTCTCGTATTACTGCGCAAACCTGGACATGTTGAGACATGCCTTGGCGTTGCCTTTGAACTTGTCGTTGGGGTTATGGTCGTTGGCGCCTAGGGGTCCAATAGGAGAGCGAATATTATGGTCTGGTTTGTACCCAGGTAAAGGGATATTCCGTGTATATATACAAAGAATATACAAGGGATATCAAACGATATACAAATATTATACAAGGGATCTCAAGCAATAAATATATATATTCGGTTTAATCTGACCCTTTGTAACAACAATTATAAGTAAAAAATGTCATAGGAATTATAGGACATGACAGACAAATTAAGCAAGCTCTATACATTACGAAGTAAACTAAATACAATACGAAATAAACGGAATACTAATGGTGAAAAATACCGTTGTCTATGCCTCATTTCGGGTTTATTTCTTCCCCTTCCTGATATCTGCCAACAGCGCTGTCGGGTGCAAACTGCTCCGCGAGCCAACTGCGCTGGAGCAAATCAGGAGCAGATACTGCATGCTAAACTCGCTCAGTTAAGGGTGCAATTAGCACCGCGCAATCCATTCTTTGTGAATTCGCCCCAGTGTTTCAGTCCAAGCCGCTGGCTGAGTTCTGGATATCAGTTGAGGGGGAATACGCACAGCTATGGATCTACCAGTACCTACCTATGAGGGGGAATACGCACAGCTATGGATCTACCAGTACCTACCTATGCGAAAAAACATTCTCTGCACTGACTAAATAACTAAATAAGTACAGATAACGTCTGAATGTGGAGGATGATCTCCGAGTCGCTGTCTCCTAAATTAAACCCAGACTGGACTTGTTGTGCTCCAAGCCTAGTGCCCATCCATCTCATTAGGTGAGTTGAACATTAGCCTTCTAAATGAAACGCGCTATATGTATTAATTTTATGGTTGTTTGATTATTGTGTTATTTTTTGTGTAGTTATTGTGTGTGTTAAAAGCCTCCAATGCTTATGTTTGCATGTTTCAAGCACCTCCTATAATAGTGGGGGTCGCGGCCTGAAAACTTTGGGAACCCTTGCAATACAGAAAACCAATAAAACCTCTATTTCCCTCCTCAGCTGAAAGCGCTGTCCAAGTCCACGCAGAGCTCCACAAATCCCTGGACACCTTCGCCTCTTGCCTGGCGAAAGCCATAGAGAACGATGCCAAGCTCACCCTGTTCGGGGAGGCCATGGAGAACGATGCCAATCTCACCCTGTTCGGGGAGGCCATGGAGAATGATGCCAATCTCACCCTGTTTGGGGAGGCCCTGCCCGGGGCACTGTTCGCCAGCAGGGGGGCACCCAGGCCCAGATACCTGGACGGCCAGAGACTCAGGCTGGAGAGCATCGATGAAGGCATCGTCAAAGACGACCGAGGGGAAGAAGGAGAAGAAGAGGGAGTCGTTGGCGTAAACACAGAGTGGATTTCACATACTGGCCAGTGTTGAGGACTGTGTACCTGTGAACTACACACCACTGTGTACCTGTGAACTACACACCACTGTGTACCTGTGAACTACACACCACTGTTATGTGAAAGGTGTCCATTCCAAACGCTCATGGTATGTAGTTTATGAAGTTCGGTTTTTCTGCCCACTAGAAGATGCTGCATTGTCTATACTTAATAGTTGAGGGTTTCTTTTGCCTTGCAAGTCTGGCTTTTGGGGCAAGGCATTACAAAAAAAGGCACATTGTTCATCATTCACTATGTTGGATCGTGTGCACGCCAGGAGAGTGTACAGTATTTGTGTAATCAAATAGGATGCCTTAAACTACTGTGTCTTAAATGGTTCCAAGTTTTTAACAAAATGTTTTGTTTACCCCTATATTTATCAGGTTTCTTTTTTGTATTCCTTCGTTCCACAACTTCCTCATTGTGATGCAGAATCTCTTCTCTTTTTAGTGTTAGTTGGTACATAGTCTTGTTCCTGAATCTGTAGGGACCTCACTCCACCAGGGGCCATGTGCTGTATCTGCCGTTGTACGTCTGATTGCACTTGAATATGCAGCATGTGCTTGCAGAGTACCGAGTCCGTCCCCGAGGGATGGTGTCAGGGGAGAGATGATCCTTAACGTCAGTATTATGGTGCGTTCCATTGATGCGCGACCTCCTACTAGGAGAAATGCAACGGAGCGGCTCTCGAAGTCGGAATTCCAAGTAGGAAACTCAGGGTTGGTCTCTCAACTCCTGACTTCTCCGAGACGCAGTTATCTGATATTCAACATTGTTTTTTTTATCTTTAGTAGACGATTGAAGCTAGATTCTTATCAATATAAGTGGTATAGCCTGATATGGCAGCTAATCTAATCGGTGTCCTCCAGCCAGACAAACGGCAGCTTCTTCCTCAGATAAACTGCATATTTTACACATGCATGGTTTCTTATTGAAGCTGGATACCGGAACACACTTGAGGTCCTTATTCCGATTTTCCAACTGGGAGCTTCCGACCTCCGAATTTCAATGGAATGTGCTTTTACTCCTCATGGTCTTAAGAGCGAGGACTTGATCCTACATAGCAGTGTTGTAGTCGCAACCAATCACCAACCAGGATCGAGGGACTCAAGGACTTTTCCTGAAACAGATATTTGTACATAAAAGTGTACAAAAACTATTACATTAACCACATAACATACACCCAGAAAAGTGGCAATTTTTTTAACTTGAACTTGAGGACTGCATACTTTTTTTCTACTTTTAGTGCTAATGAAATAGAGTAACATAGGGCTGAACTTGAGTTGTACTTGTAGTAGTTGCAATATTCCAAAAAAGAAAAAAATAGGTATTAGCTGGAAGTTTAGCCTGAAGTTTTATGTAGTACAGTTCCAAATTTTATTAAAATCCGTTCAGAAATGAGTCTTCTAGAGCAGGGGTGCCCAACTGTTTTTGAACCAAGATCTACTTTTTTATTTACCACCTAGCCGAGAGCTACCAGCCAAAATTGTATATTGTAAGCCGTCATTTGAGGCTTTATAAAAGCAGCACAATGAACACAAATCTGTCAGTGCCGAGTCCGACCTCATCTTAAATAACAAACAGCATTGCTTGTTGTAGTTAACACTTTGACTGCCTAAAAACGCTTTACAGCGTCATTGCTGGCCATGCTAAAGTTGCCGGGGGACGCTGTACAGCGTCCTTATATCAATATTTCAAAAATCTGGAATCTGATTCATATTCCCCCTCCGCTGGCCTGAGGTCCACCAGCAGGACCCACTGAGCTCTCTGGCGGTTCAGGAGCGCCATCTGGTGGCCGATCGGCGCAACCGCTTAACAGGAAGCGCAGTAGAGGTTTTGCTGGTCGGCCCTATTACTTCCGGGCACTCGGTATATGTTCCGGCATTCTAGCTCGTCACTCTACATAGCGATCGATTGCCAATAACTCGATAAACAACATGATTTGGACGTATATACCATTATACAAGCTGGAGATGGACCGGGTAATAATATATCCCATAATGATAAAATTTCTACTCGACGATGATCGCCCAACGGCGCGCGGAGACTGGGGTGAGTTTCAGCGTGTAACGTTACCATCTTCGATACTAACTGCTTTTATCAACATTTGACCCACATTAGATGATTGGTATAACGCTGCCCACGGAATTATAAACGCCCCCTCGCCCATCCGGTCAACATCAGATGACGTGTAGTAACTTCTAGAAGTACGTCTAGTTGGAATTTTTTATATCGCGCTGATTGCCATCAAACTGTATTTCATCATCAATATAATGCATTTGGGGCTATATATCACGTTCTGGAGAAAGTTGCAGAAAGAGATGAAAACATACTTATACATTAGACCATACTTTACTATGAATATGTGAATGAAAAAGTTTAACGTTGCTACACAATGAACAATACATATAGGACTTTGAATGGGCCCTAATAATGGCAATGTAGCAATAGAATTTAAAAAGTTATAGCCCTGCAAAGAAGGGGACTTTCTCCATAGACAAATAGCGCTGGCAATCTATGGTATATCATTAATTTAACCCAAGGCAACCAAAGTGTTAACAAGGAGAGGCAGAGTTGATTTTGCAAAAAAAAAAAAAAAAAAATCTAATTTTATTAATCAAGATCTACTTGAAATCAGCCTGCGATCTACCTGTCGATCGCGATCGACTGGTTGGGCACCACTGTTCTAGAGAGATCCAGGTAAACCGTGTGCCAAGAAAAAAGCTCTATTTCCCCATCCCCATCAATTAATTCGGAATTGTTTTCACTTCTGGCTTTCGCTCGTCACCTTTCACCTAGATCCCTTATCCGCACACCCCCACGTGGGGTATCATTGGAAAGCTACACTCATTGGCTACTACAACCCTGACCAATCATTTTCACAACCGGCGGATGATTGGCAGAGTTAGAGCGTCGGGAGTCCGGGGTGGTAATCTGACGCTCGCTCGTAAAAGTCGCACGCCTGACATATCGTCATGTAACTCGAGAACCGAGGCACGGATTTTGTCGTGTGAGGTGGCATTCGAACGGCAACAAATACAGCTTTACTTCTGTCATTTATATGTTCGGCGAAAAATGCAGCCCCAGAGTGCCGCGACTTTCATCTGGTCGTGCCCGCCGGCGGGCCGTTGCATGTTAAAATACGGATGTATTTGTCATAGGCCTGTATTTATTATCGGGCCGGTATATTACATGCACTCTCCATGCAGATCATGGTACAGACCTCTGTTGTTTTCCAACACTGAACACAAGTTCTTAATCACTTTATCAAAGCACCAATTAACCAACTTAATGACTGGATACTGTTAGCTAATTCTGGTGCTACAGGTACTATGTCTTACCTCAGAGTTTAATTGTATATTATGTATGCCTTGTGTATGGTACTACTTTATAATAGAAAGCAACACAGAGAGGAATTATACACTTTTGATTTTATCTATAACTTTTCTACTGCTTTGTATTAAAGATTCAGTACAATGAAAATCATCTTCTTCAGTCTCGTGCTTTTCTTTTTTTACAGAAGGTTTGCTCAAGTTTTGTTTTATTTGTCACATAAGGTACAGTACAGTGACATGCCTGGTTCTGTAATGATGAGACCTGAGACTGTGCTTCATACAGTAAGTACAGTACAGTGACATGTCTGGTTCTGTGATGATGAGCCCTGAGACTGTGCTTCATACAGTAAGTACAGTACAGTGCCAATGCATCTCTCACAATATTCACCCTCACTGAACTGAGTCATCTGAAAATGTGCATATCTGTGATGTGAACAAATGTTTTTTATTATTTTTTTGACATGACATAAAACTAGACACACAAGCATTAACAGTAAATATCCACAATAAATCACAGGATTATACATTCCAGTATTTGAATCAATATAAATGTAGTTTACGAGATATATACATAATACTTACAATACAATACATACATATGCTCTTGCTCACTCTTCTCTCCCCCCCCCCCCCCCCCCCCCCCTCAGGACCCCCCTTGGATAATCCATCCATTATTTCGTTTCTAACCAAAGGATTACAATTCATATGCTAACCTTTATTCTCTCCACCACTTCTAACCAGATTGCAATGCTGGCTTCATTGACAACTAAAATTATTGCGGTAGATATCTCTAGATAAATCCCATTGAGATAGGTAAGAACCCATACCTTCAGGCACATTTGATCCGGTTGAATCCAGCGTGATGCTATCAGTTTTTTAGCAGCCGTAAGACCGGACAAAATTAGTCTCTTTAGCTGTATAGAGGCTGCTAACTGAGAAACATCATTCAACAACAATACAGAAGGCAGTACAGGTATGGTCAGAAATAAAAATTCTGATAATTGTGTGGTTACTTCTTCCCAGAATATCTTAACAGGCGGGCATTCCCAGTACATATGTATAAATGTACCGATATCACCCCTTGAACACAAGGAGCATAGAGAGTCTTGTTTAAGCCCCATTCGGTTCAATCTTATAGGAGTCAGGTAAGTCCTATGAATAAAATTAAGATTAATCTGTTGATGATCAGGGTTGCGTGACGCTAGTCGAACGTTTGCCCAGACTTCTTGCCAATCAAAATCTACTTCCAAGTCTGGTATATCCCTCCTCCAGACTGAGTCTAGGGGAAGGATTCCATATGAAGACGTAAGTAAGTGATGATAAAAGTCTGATATGAAGCCTCTCGATGTCTCCCTTTCATAGAAGAATTTGTGATATCTGTGGTGCTCAAGTGGTATCTTTAATGGGACTCCATGAGCCTTCAAAGTTGCTAATAACTGTATATAGAAATAATAAGTGGAGCTGGTGAGGTTAAATTTGTTATAAATTTCATGATAGCTACAGAAACCCCGTTCGTTGAAGATATCTCCCAATGTATGTATGCCTTGCTTTTCCCATTTGGGATATCTGATAGGTCGTTGTGCAATAAGGAGTGCATTGTTATTGAATAGGGGAGAATGGCTATGCCATTTATGTTGGTTAGTAAAAATGTTCTGTGTGTCACGCCATATCCGAATCACATGTGTAATAAGAGGACCAAATTTCAAGTCGCATTGCTTAATTGATAATTTGGTGTATACTATATCCTGCAGTCTATGTGGTGCCACTATGTTTTCTTCTAATGTTCTCCAGGATACAGATGCTTGAGAATCAAACCAGGTGATCAGTGGTCTTAAAGAGAACGCTTTAAAATAGTGGTAGAAGTCTGGAAATGCTAAACCTCCGTCGGCTTTGTTTCTCTGTGCGGTGGATCTTTTTATTCGTGGAGGTTTGTTGTTCCAAATAAATTTATATGCGGTGGAGTGTAATTCTTTCCAGTAACCAGCAGGGGGGGGGGGGGGGGTAATGGTAACATTGAACTAAAGAAGTTGATTCTAGGTAAAACATCCATCTTAACTATTGATACTCGGGCCTGTACTGAGTTTTTAAGTTTTGACCACCTGTCAAAGTCATTTGTGATCCCATCTTGGACTCTTGTATAATTATACTTCACGTTTGGCATATAGTAGGGAATATTTCAACTCCAAGACATCTAAAGTGTTCTACCATTGGTATATTTTCTGGAAGGAAGGTAGCCTTCGCAGAGACATTAAGTGGGAGGAAGGCCGACTTTGGCCAGTTTATCCTAAATCCCGATAGATTGCCAAAATCATCAATCAGCTTGAGAAGATGAGGCAGTGAGGTGGTAGGGTTTTGCATGAACAATATTACGTCGTCCGCATATAAACTAATATGATGCTGTGTGCCCTTAATTGAGATTGGCTCTATGGATTGGGATTGTCTTATATATTGTGCTAAAGGCTCTAAGGATAGAGCAAATAGTCCGGGACTAAGAGGGCAACCCTGTCTGGATGAGCGCGACACAGGAAAGAGTGAGGAGGTGAATTTACCTGTTATAATCATGGCCTATCAAGCCTATCTGTGATGTCAGAGATTTCTCAGCTGCATAATAATGTGGCAGTTGGTGTGGCAGTTGCCACCAGGCCACACAGTGGTTGGATCCCAGCCTCAAAACGGCTTAAGATCTTGAGTTAGAAAAATGCTGTTTTTGAGGACTTGATTAGAAATACAAAACAATGCATTTAAAAAAAAACAGAGGTGTTCCATAGACTCACAGGAATTGTGTAAAAGTGCCCAAATAGTGAAAGAAATAGTAAAATAGTTCCCCTTTAAATAAACTGTTTCAGAAATATAGCTTTAGAAAGAAAATTGGTTTTGTGGCACAACTTGCCCCCAGTGCGGGGTAAGTTGTGACATTAGAGAGAATACACTGGGGTAAATTGTGCCATTGATAATTTTACATAAAACAGATCATTTTAATCTCAAAAGCGGTAAAAGCATCCTGCAGATCTTCATCTCCTTTCCAACCTGACGTATAGTCTTCCCCTGTTGCACCTCTTTCACTGCTCTTTCCAACTTCTCAAGAGGAGTTGAAACCCTGTCTGTCTTCCGTTTGTATATCTGCGTGGCATGATGGATTTTGGTCTAAAATTAAGAATATCACATAGTTTTAGTGATCAAATGTAAGAGAATACAATGTACAATAACAATAAAGTCATATATATAGTTAATAATTATAAGTTGGGGCAACTTAACAAACAGAACACCTGGCACAACTTAACCCAGGCCTTTTGGCACAAATCACCCCAAGCCTACCATTTTGAAGAAAATGCATCCCCCAGCTGTTTTGAGCTAGCATCATGCTAAATGTATACTCATGGTGTAGCTTACTAAAGCACTAAAACATGTGTGAACTGTTAACTACTGCACCTCCTCATCCATCATGCTCAACATAGGGGCCCCCCAGGGCTGTGTTCTGAGCCCCCTCCTCTACTCCCTGTACACACATGACTGCGTGGCACAGCGGAACAACAACACAATCATCAAATTTGCTGATGACACAGTAGTGGTGGGCCTGATCTCTGCCAACGACGAGAGGGCCTACCTGGAAGAGGTAGAGAATCTGTCACAGTGGTGTCAGGAGAACTGCCTCTCCCTGAACGTCAGCAAAACAAAAGAGATGATTGTGGACTTCAGGAGGTCGGGGGTCAAGGACTACAGCCCCCTCAGCATCGACGGGGCACCGGTTGAGAGAGTGAACAGTTTCAAGTACCTCGGAGCCCACATATCCGAGGACTTGACATGGACCACACACATTGACAGTGTTGTGAAGAAGGCACGACAACGCCTCTACTTCCTCAGGCGCCTAAGGAAGTTCCAAGTCAGTCAGAAGATCCTTAGGAACTTCTACTCATGTACAATAGAGAGCATCCTGACTGGCAACATCACCTCCTGGTTTGGGAATAGCACTGCACAAGACCGTAGCAGACTACAAAGAGTGACATGTTCAGCCGAACGCACAATTGGAGGGGGGCTTCCCACCCTCCAGAACATTTACAAGCGGTGCAAGGGGAAGGCTAAGAGAATTATTAAGGACTCGAGCCACCCGAACAACTGCCTCTTTGAACTGCTGCGGTCAGGCAAGCGATACCGGAGTCTTAAGGCGAGCACAGAAAGACTCAGAAGAAGCTTCTATCCCCAGGCCATCAGGCTGTTAAACGAACAATAAACACTATGCAACAACCATCAAATGCACACAGCACACACACCCACTCACTTAAACAAACGACACACTGCAGCACCCACTCTCCACACTTTAGATCACACAAACACACTTTATATTTATTGATAAAGGATTTGCACTACAACTCGTACACCTACTGTAAATTGTACCTAAATTGCACCTCATCCCATTTCTGCCTTGCACTATATAGTATTGTATATTAGTACACTGCATAGTATTGTATATTATATGGTAACTCAGTTACGTCTATTCTGCATCGAACATTGTACATATGTCTATACTGAACACTGTGACCTCATTTCTTTTTACTTCTAATTTACATGCTATACTATGTTATTTTATTTCATACTTATCTCTGGAGCGTAACAGTAAGAAGCATTTTGTATAAAAGTATTCTGTACTTCTGTATGACAACTATTAAAGAAACTTGACACTTTTCAAAGTTGTCTAATTGTTCAAACAGCAATAAAAAAAACCTTGATCATACAAATTTTACTTTGGAGGGCAAAACAATTATTTATTTTTTTACTTAAATGTGTCTCCCTTCTTTGCAGGTTGAGTGAAATGGATGCCTCTTCAAAAATATGTTGTCACATGACCAACTTCTTCTATGGTTTTATAGATAACAGGGGTGACACTACTTGTCCCTTGGCACAAATTACCCCACTCTCCCCTACCGATCATTTCCGATATTACATTTGAATGCCAATATCGGCCGATAATATCGGACATCCCTAATCTTTACCATACAGTCGTCCATGATATATATTGTACATAAAGTGTAGTAAAGAATTATATAATGTATATCTTTAATTTGTCTAGAAAATAGATCATTTTGAATAAAATAGCACTGTGACTGAATCGTATTACAAGATAAAGACATAAAAAAAACTGGACCGCGTGCTGAAGGTAGATCAGGTACATGTGGGTTGAAGCAGCGCCTCTACCACCTGAGACAGTTAAGGAAGTTCAGAGTATTGGGGAAGATACTCCAGTCCTTCTACTCCAGAGCTGTAGAGAGCATCTTGACTGGAAACATCACTGCCTGGTATGGAAACAGCACGGCACAGGACAAGAAGGCCCTACAGAGAGTGGTGCGCTCAGCCGAGCGTACTACGGGTATTACACTACCACCCCTGCAGGACTTATATAACAAGAGGTGCAAATCCAGAGCCTGCAGAATAATGAAAGACCCTCACCACCCTAACAACAGCCTGTTCAAGCTGCTGCGGTCAGGCAAACGCCTGCGAACACCAGCAACTAGGACAGAGAGACTTCGGCTCAGCTTCTTCCCCCAGGCCATCAGAGCCTTGAACACTGAACTCTCCACACACAAGCACACATGAGCACACACACTAGCAGTCACTTTAACATGAACACACACACTCATGCTGCACACGCTCACACTTATGGTCACTTTACACAATGAAAGGTCACTTTAAAAACAAGAACGGGAGTGGTTCTTGTATAGTAAATAGATGGATAGCAAGCTAGCATAACAACGCATAGTATAACTGTAGATTGTATGGTATAGTATTGTATAGTAGTGTACATAAGACCCAGCGCCCCTCATCCGTAGCTAACAGTGTATCGCAGGACCTAGCATGTCTTACCATGCTTTTGTAAAACGCATGTACATACCTGACATGTCTTACTCTTATTACTTGTATTATTGCACAAATGTTGCATTCTCATCCTATTGGATTCTTATTATTGTATTATGCATAATCGTTGCGGGCAAGACCCCCCGCATTTCACTGTATACTTGTATGCCGTGACAAATAAAACTCTTGACTTGACTTGACTTGATGTAATGCAAAAAAAAGAATCCAATTATCTGATCGCCATTCCAGTTATCCACAGCGATCCTGTCTCCGACGTTGTTGGGCATTGCACTTCAACGGGCGGGCGGGGTCAGTAGTCCAAACCATCCCTACAAGCGTGTGTTTTTACCAGAGTGTTTAGGACCCGCCCCCACACCGCAGCTCGGTAGAGAAAAGAAACTAACCTGTTTCTAACAGGGTGCAATACTGGCCGAAGTCGTTAGAGGGCGGTATAAGACCGTCTGCCAGCTCAGACACATTCAGTACAGCATGCACAAGGTGCCCCGCTGAATTATGAATGGCAATAGCGAATAAAAGAAATACCGTGAGAAAAACATAGTTCTACGTTTTCGGCAACCAAATGGTTAACCACTAACGACCGCCCACCGGGGGTTGTTTTTTTCACAATCTAATATAATTATTATTACTTAAAATTTTTTACAAGTCGATTATTAATTTCAATATAGAATACCGTAATTCCTCTAATAGTAACCCCGGCTTGTATTTGTTTCAACTGTAGCGGGTACCAGGCTTGTATTAGGAGGAGGCCTGTATAAGAGGGAGGCCTATATTTCAAATTTTCAAACGGATCATAATGAATAAATCAACATTTTGTGTCAGTTTGAACCCAGTAAAATGTACTGGGTTCATTTATTGAAACCAAGTACTGTATGAAATAGTAAACAGTGCAATTACAGGTGGTCACTGGTCATTTCAACGTTTTCAAAGTGAAATCAAGTAACTTTACCTTAGCAGCTCAGTATGCAGCTCAGTATATTAGTAACCCGGCTTGTATTAGGAGGCCGGCTTATAATTGCTTAGCTCAAGAGCGCACCCGGCCATTAATAGAGACCCGGCTTGTATTTGAGACCCGGTTACTATTAGAGGAATTACGGTATTCGTTGACAGCCCTACAAGTACAATTAGTTACTGCACACTACATCACCCCTGAGTGGAACATGGAAAGCCAAACTTTCCCCCACTGTACCGAAAACCCGTACCGAACCGTGACTTCAAAACCGAGGTACGTACCGTACCGTGTTTTTTGTGTACCGTTACACCCCTAGTGCTTTGTGCTCTCAACTGCATCGGAAACTGTGGTGTTTTTGAGTTCATCAAAAGTGTGAAATGTGTAGCCTCCAACTTATCCCAAAACTGGGATGAACTGATGCATAGAGACAGAGCTATTCAACGCCAACTTCATCCTTTAAAATGATCACACACCAACTTTAAAATGATCACACACCAACTTTAAAATGATCACACCAACTTTAAAATGATCACACACCAACTTTAAAATGATCACACACCAACTTTAAAATGATCACACACCAACTTTAAAATGATCACACACCAACTTCACCCTTTAAAAAGGACAAGAAGCACAGCTTTCTTTGTTTTTATTTGAACAAATTTAAAGCATACTTAAAGTGTGGCTTACTTAAATCATAATTCCCGTTACATGCATAACTGCAAGTACAGTATATAAACATTTTAGTTCCTTGCCTTGTGCTACAAATAGGAAATGTCACACCTTAACACTGATCAAAGCCCACTTTGCCCATAATATTGCACTTAACACATCCTCCCCGCGCCCCAGTCGGCAGAACATCCCACTCTCTTATATTGATTAGGTTGCGCTTGCATTCACTCACCCCCCCCCCCCTCACCCCCGCCCTCAGATGTAGTTTTCTTCTCATACAGAAACACCGGTAAGAAAGTCATCTTAAAAAAACGGGGCGTAGGGGCCTAGAAATTCTACTAATTCTCAGAAGGAAATATTCTACAGTATACTTGTACAAATCTCAGTCTTTCAAGCTTTAGAGCAAAATACACTTTTTTAGTTTTTTTCCTCTCAAAATATCAGCTGCTACTCGTCCTCATTCTCCGGTCCGGAGCCCTCGGAGCGATCACCTTCCAATCGGTCTGGAGAGAGAGAGGAGAGGGGGAGGAAGGAGAGAGAGAGGAAGGAGAGGGTGAAGGAGAGAGGGAAGGAGAGGGTGAAGGAGAGAGAGAGGAAGGATAGGGAGAGGAAGGAGAGGGAGAAGAAGGAGAGAGGGAAGAAGGAGAGAGGGAAGGAGAGGGTGAAGGAGAGAGAGAGGAAGGAGAGGGAGAGGAAGGAGAGAGGGAAGGAGATGGGGAAGGAGAGAGAGAGGAAGGAGAGGGTGAAGGAGAGAGGGAAGGAGAGGGTGAAGGAGAGAGAGAGGAAGGAGAGGGAGAGGAAGGAGAGAGGGAAGGAGAGGGAGAAGGAGAAGGAGAGAGAGAGGAAGGAGAGGGTGAAGGAGAGGGAGAGGAAGGAGAGAGGGAAGGAGAGGGAGAAGAAGGAGAGGGGGAAGGAGAGGGGGAAGGAGAGAGAGAGGAAGGAGAGGGAGAAGAAGGAGAGAGGGAAGGAGATGGGGAAGGAGAGAGAGAGGAAGGAGAGGGTGAAGGAGAGAGGGAAGGAGAGGGTGAAGGAGAGAGAGAGGAAGGAGAGGGAGAGGAAGGAGAGAGGGAAGGAGATGGGGAAGGAGAGGGAAGGAGAGAGGGAAGGAGAGAGGAGGGGAGGGGGAAGGAGAGAGAAGGAGAGGGAAGGAGAGAGGGAAGGAGAGAGGGAAGGAGAGGGTGAAGGAGAGAGAGAGGAAGGAGAGGGGGAAGGAGAGAGGGAAGGAGAGAGAGAGGAAGGAGAGGGTGAAGGAGAGAGAGAGGAAGGAGAGGGGGAAGGAGAGAGGGAAGGAGAGAGGGAAGGAGAGGGTGAAGGAGAGAGGAGGGGAGGGGGAAGGAGAGGGTGAAGGAGAGAGAGAAGGAGAGAGGGAAGGAGAGAGGAGAGGAGGGGGAAGGAGAGGGAAGGAGAGAGGGAAGGAGAGAGAGAGGAAGGAGAGGGGGAAGGAGAGAGGGAAGGAGAGGGTGAAGGAGAGAGGAGGGGAGGGGGAAGGAGAGGGTGAAGGAGAGAGAGAAGGAGAGAGAAGGAGAGGGGGAAGGAGAGAGGAGAGGAGGGGGAAGGAGAGGGAAGGAGAGAGGGAAGGAGAGAGAGAGGAAGGAGAGGGGGAAGGAGAGGGAAGGAGAGAGGGAAGGGGAAATGGAAGGAGAGAGGGAAGGAGAGAGAGAGGGAAGGAGAGAGGGAAGGAGAGAGGGAAGGGGAAATGGAAGGAGAGAGGGAAGGAGAGGGGGAAGGAGAGAGGGAAGGAGAGAGGGAGGGAGAGAGGGAAGGAGAGGGGGAAGGAGAGAGGGAGGGAGAGAGGGAAGGAGAGAGGGAAGGAGAGAGGGAAGGAGAGGGGAAAGGAGAGGGGGAAGGAGAGAGGGAAGGAGAGAGGGAGGGAGAGAGGGAAGGAGAGGGGGAAGGAGAGAGGGAGGGAGAGAGGGAAGGAGAGAGGGAAGGAGAGAGAGGGGGAAGGAGAGAGAGGGGGAAGGAGAGAGGGAATGAGAGAGAGAGGAAGGAGAGGGAAGGAGAGAGAGGAAGGAGAGGGGGAAGGAGAGAGGGAAGGAGAGAGAGAAGGAGAGGGGGAAGGAGAGGGAGAGGAAGGAGAGAGGGAATGAGAGAGGGAAGGAGAGGGGGAAGGAGAGAGGGAAGGAGAGAGGGAAGGAGAGGGAGAGGAAGGAGAGAGGGAATGAGAGAGGGAAGGAGAGGGAGAGGAAGGAGAGAGGGAATGAGAGAGGGAAGGAGAGGGAGAAGGAGAGGGATGAGAGAGGGAAGGGGAAAGGGAATGAGAGGGAGGGAGAGAGGGAAGGAGAGAGGGAAGGAGAGAGGGAAGGGGAAAGGGAAGGAGAGGGAGGAGAGAGGGAAGGAGAGAGGGAATGAGAGGGAGGAGAGAGGGAAGGAGAGAGGGAAGGGGAGAGGGAAGGAGAGAGGGAAGGAGAGAGAGAAGGGGAAAGGGAAGGGGAAAGGGAAGGAGAGAGAGAATGAGAGGGAGGAGAGAGGGAGGGAGAGAGGGAAGGAGAGAGGGAAGGAGAGAGGGAAGGGGAGAGGGAAGGAGAGAGGGAAGGAGAGAGAGAAGGGGAAAGGGAAGGAGAGAGGGAGGAGAGAGGGAGGGAGACAAACAGGCCTGATACATTAGAGCAGATAATAACATAATAACCGGTGGCTAACTTCAAAGACTTCATTCTGACTCAAGGTGGTAAGAGACTGAGAGGATCAGTTAAGTTAAAGGAACACGTTAATATTATAATAAAATTAATACGCTTTATTTCTATAGCACCTTTCATACATACAGCACATGGATTTATTAGTAACTTTGATTACTTTTGGACCAGAAATTACCTCTATAAACTGGATGGCCTGCATCCCAGTCTAAAGGGCATTCAACAGTTTACACAGAATTATATCCAGTACATTGCTTTTAACTCAGATTGATATACACCTCAGCATGACCCTGCACTAGAATCTTCTCCTGGTCATTTTGAGGAGCATCCTATAATGGGTCCTGCTGAACACTCCTTCTCCAACACGTCTGTTATTATGTTGTCTGCTTTTACTCTGTCTGATCTCCCTCTACCACCTATTACTTTTAATATAGAAGTCATGATTTCTGATAGGGTTCATGATCATTACCCAACACATTGGCATACTGTAAATCACTCCAACTTAATATCGGTCACTTTACAGTCTTCTATTTCTTTATCACGTGAGTCAGATTCCACACCACTTTCTCTAAATAATCCACATACCTTTAGAGAAAGGAAAGGGTTGGGATTGATTCACCTGAACATTAGAAGTCTCCTTCAGCACCAGAAGTTGGACCATCTTAGAATACTGGTAGCACAGGCTGATCCAGATATATTGGTCATATCTGAGTCCTGGTTGAAGAAATCTGATTCTGACTCCACAATAGATCTACATGATTTTAATGTGTTTAGAATTGATAGGGTAGGTAGGGGTGGTGGGGTAGTTATTTATGTTAAATCTTGTTTTTCGGCGTCTGTTGTTTATGCTGTCACTATCCCAATGTGTTTTGAAGTACTTGTTTTAAAGGTCGAGTTGGGGATCAACAATTTTATATATGTAATTGGTGTCTACAGACCCCCTTCTGCTGATGCTAGCTCTTTAGATAAATTAGCTGAGCTCCTTTCACAATATATTGATTCTGAGATGATTGTCATGGGTGATTTTAATATTGACTGGTTGAGTGGTGCTGCAAAGCACCTTAAAGAAATCAGTGGTAACCGCAGTCTTTCCCAGTTAATTACTGAGCCCACCAGGCCAAACCTTAAAAATGACTCTAGGTCTACCCTTATTGATTTGATTTTTGTGAATAAATATGACAGGATCTCAGCTTGTGGGGTTTTTGACTTAGGCATAAGTGACCATTGCCCCACAGTCTGTGTAAGAAGCACGAGACTGCCAAAAACAAGATCTCACACAGTTTTAAGGAGGAATTTTAAATCTTTTAATAACGAATCATTTTTAGATGATCTTGTTCTTTCTGATACTTATTGTAACACTGAAATTGATGTTCAGTTAGCCCTGGACTCCTTTGTAAATACATTTAATTTATTAGTTGACAAACATGCTCCTTTTAAAAAAGTCCGTATTAAAGATAGAGTAATACCCTGGTTTTCTCAGGAATTGTCAACCCTAATTAAAGACAGAAATGCTGCATGGTCTCGGGCAAGGCGTTCTGGAGACCCTCAACATTGGCTTTCTTTTAGGCAAATTAGGAACAAATGTACTGCAGTAGTAAGAAAATCTAAAACTGATTACTATCTGGAGTTGGTTACAAACTGCCTCTAACTCATGGAATGTCCTTCAACTCACGCTAAAATTGGAGGTTCTCCCTTCCCTTGGAATGTTTAAATGTATGATTTCAGACCATTGTGTGACTACCTGTAACTGTTTTAGTTGATATTTTAAAATTATTTTTAAACGTTTTTATTAATTTGTTTTACTCTGGTGTTTAAATTTCTGTGAATATTGTTTTTATTATGTACTGTACAATCGTCGTTTCTGTAAATGAGGGAAACCTCAGATGCTTACGATTTTAAATAAAGGTTGAAATGAAATACAAGAAGTGCAGCTCAAAGTGCTTCATAGCAGCAAAAGAAAAGAAGACAAATGAGCAAAATAGACAAAGTCAAGTGAAGTGCTCAGTTCTTCACATCAGGATCTAACATCCCAACAGGCCTCCCAGTTTAGGCTCCATCGTCACACATAATATAGACAACTTAAAAATAATAAAGGCAGAAAAAGAATGCAATAGTGCAATAAAACAGTTAGTAAAATAGAATAGACAGAGTAAAATAATGCAATAGTGCAGTTCTGGGGAAATGCGTGGTTAGTGCAAACGGCATCATTTGCACAAAGCGTGTTTAGAAGCTCTGCAGGAATAACAATGAGACTGTGTGATCCGTCACCAAGTCTGCCTTCTACCACCTCAAAAACATCTGCCGTCTCCGACCCTCACTCTCAGACTCTGTGGCTGAGACCAGTGTTCATTTTGTTGACTAAAATGATGACGAAAGATGTTCGTCAACGAACGTGACGTCACGTTATTGAAGACCACTTGACGCTAACGAGACTAAATAGTTTATTAAATATCGTTGACCACAACTGAGGATACAAAAATGTAATTTACAAAAACCAGGACGAAATTTCTCTTCATGTATGTTGATATTGTTGACTAAAACAAGACGAGACAAAATAATTATAACTTTTCTTAATGCCCTCGTCCCGAGTTGAGCAGTGTGACGGGGAGCTCTGTTATTAGCATTAGCTGAAGAGCTATTTGAAAAGCTCGTTTTAGCTTAACGTTACCGTGGCTAAAGTTGGAGCTATTCATAATCCAGCTGCATACCTGCAAGCAAAGTACAGCAAGTTGGCAAAGGAGTATTCCAAGGTAAATCACTTTTTCACTAGTAACGTTACGTTGTTTGTATTTCCATCTAGCCCGCGTTAGCTAGTGGCTAACCTAGCTCACGCTAATGTGGCTAACTGATCGACCTCTCCCACACAATTAATGACATGTTGCGGACAGCCATACCGGTGACAATGTTTAGCTTTTAGTGCCAAATGATAGGAGTCTGAGGCGGAGTCTTTAAAATCACAACAGAGCCTCTGCTAGTACAGTAGCTAACCTAAACGGAGCAGCCTGGACAGGAGGAAGTGCGCAACAACGTATAATGTCCGTGTGGAACCAATGTGCCAACAACCTTTCCGTGGGTGAAGCATAGTTGAGCATAGAACTTTTAATGATACTAATACTAATCTATACAATCACCTGTTGTTGAATAAATACCATTACTTTCTAGTTATTACTAAAAAACAGTATATATAAAACAGTAGCTGTAAAAAAGAAAAGATTTTTTTTAAATAATTTATATAATATATATATATTTTTTTTGTACATTAACTAAAAATAGACAAATTTCATCCGTTTTCGTTGACAAAATCTAGACTAAAACAAATCAGACAAAATTGAGACAAAAACTGACATGTGCTCAACTAAATGCTCAGACATTTAGTTGACTAAAACTGACTAAACGAAAAATAAATGAAGATGACTAAATACGATGAAAACGAAAAAGGAGCACTTGACACATGACTAAGACTAAAATGAAAATAGCTGCCAAAATTAACACTGGCTGAGACCCTGATCCACTCATTCATCACCTCCCGGTTGGACTACTGTAATGGAGTCCTGTTCGGGGGACCCAGCAAAGCCCTGGACAGGCTCCAGTATGTTCAGAACTCAGCTGCCAGGGTTCTCACTCACACCAAGCCCTGGCAGCACATCACCCCCACCCTCATCCACCTCCACTGGCTCCCAGTCAAGTTCCGTATCTCTTTTAAACTCCTGCTCCTCACCTACAAGTCCCTCCATGCCACTAGAGAGAGACACCTGTTCTGATGTGATGAGAGAGAGAGCGACACCTGTTCTGATGTGATGAGAGAGAGACACCTGTTCTGATGTGATGAGAGAGAGAGAGACACCTGTTCTGATGTGATGAGAGAGAGACACCTGTTCTGATGTGATGAGAGAGAGAGAGACACCTGTTCTGATGTGATTGAGGGAGAGCGACACCTGTTCTGATGTGATGAGAGAGAGACACCTGTTCTGATGTGATGAGAGAGAGAGAGACACCTGTTCTGATGTGATGAGAGAGAGAGAGACACCTGTTCTGATGTGATTGAGGGAGAGAGAGACACCTGTTCTGATGTGATTGAGGGAGGCCAGCATGCGCAGCATGAAGGAGGCCGGGACTGTTATGGTGTTCCGTGTCTCTTCCAGCATCAGCTCGTTCCGGGTTATTACCTGGAGAGAGAGAGAGGGAAGAGAGGGAGAGAGGAAGAGGAGAGAGAGAGAGAGAGAGAGAGAGAGAGAGAGAGAGAGAGAGAGAGAGAGAGAGAGAGAGAGAGAGAGAGAGAGAGCGAGAGAGAGAGGGGGAGAGAGAGGGAGAGAGAGAGAGAGAGAAAGAGAAAGAGAGGAAGAGAGGGAGAGAGAGGAAGAGAGAGAGAGGGAGAGAGAGGAAGAGAGGGAGAGAGAGGAAGACCGGCAGAAGAGATGGAATGAGAAGGAGAGAGAGAGAGAGAGAGAGAGAGAGAGGTAGAACTGAATATGATGCTACACCATCATGGATCTTTACCATACAGTCGTCCATGATATATATTGTACATAAAGTGTAGTAAAGAATTATATAATGTATAGGGCGGCTAGGTGGTGTAGTGGTCTAAGGCACTCGCCACCAGTGTGGAGACGCTAGGATTCGCGTGTTCGAATCCAGCTCTCCACATTGTTTTTCAGTTTGGCTGGTCGTCCGCAGTAATACACATTGGCCGTATTACGGGGAGGGAAAAACTGAAGGGTGGGGATCGAACGTTGTGAACAAGCGACTCCTACAAGTCGGTTGGTGCGCCTGCGCAGTAGAATCAGGAAGTGTCGGGGGCAGCGTGAGCCTCCCACGCGTTACTCCTCGACACTGATAGATCGAGCTGCGCAGGTGAAAAGATGCGACTGCTGTTACCTCAAGTACCGGAGGGGACTTGTGCTATGTATGACTTAGTCCTCACTGCAGCCGGCTTGTGGGAGGCAAGAAACAGCGTTCGTGACAGGGGAGGGTTGAATTGGATGATACGAAATTGGGATGGGAGAAAATATAGAAAATGGGAGAAAAAGTGGATCAAAAAAAAAAAGAATTATATAATGTATATCTTTAATTTGTCTAGAAAATAGATCATTTTGAATAAGATAGCACTGTGACTGAATTGTATTGCAAGATAAAGACGTAAAAAAAACAAGTTGTAATTTGTATTGGAAAACTAAATACTGCCAAATACCATCAAAAACTAAAAACACATTGTGGTATGATATTATATTATCGCCCAGAAACTAGGAGAGTTTGAACCTGACGAAGCTTATTTCACTTAAATAATAGTGGAGATTTCCGTTTTAGTAAAATGTAGGGACAAAAGACGATGAGGGAAAATGTGGATTGTAGAGAGTAGGGGGTAAGGGGGCCGTTAGCTTTTCATATCAGTAATGATCAAAGTCCTGTGCTCCGGCATTTTGATCCATCATGATTACATGAAGAGTCTGAGTACAACCGTGAGTTAACATATCAAATGTTGTCAAACATTGAAACGGCCAGTCTAAGGTTCTGTCAGGCTCCGCCCACAACGCTTTCTAGTCAGCTTTCTAAAACAGAACAGTTACTCAGCTTTCTAAAACAGAACAGTTACTCAGCTTTCTAAAACAGAACAGTTACTCAGCTTTCTAAAACAGAACAGTCACTCAGCTTTTTCTTTTTTTTTTTAATCTTTTTTTCCCTCCTTTTTCCTCCGATTTTCTCCCATCCCAATGTTAGTCGTTACGCCAATTCCCAATCCCCTTCCTGGTCGCTGCGCACTTACCCCCCACAGTCGGTCTGGGAGAGTGGAGGCTACCACATGCTTCCTCCGACACACGTCTAGCCAATCAACCGCTTCTTTTCACCTGGCAGCGCGGATTCTCACTGAGAGGGCGTAGCGTGTGGAAGGATCACACTATCCCACTTAGATCCTATCCGCGCTTAGCAGGCGCCCCGACCGAACTGTAGGAGTCGCTGTTTATAACGACCCGGACCCACCCCGCCAGCTTCTCCCACCCTCTAATACAGCCAATTGTATTAGTGTGAACGGCCAGCCAAGCTGGTGACAACGCCGGAGCTGTGAGCTGGATTCGAACAGGCGAATCCAGCCGCTCCGGGGTTGGTGACGAACGCAATCTCCGTTACGCCACCTGACCGCCCAGTCACTCAGCTTTCTAAAACAGAACAGTTAGTCAGCTTTCTCAAACAGAACAGTTATTCAGCTTTCTAAAACAGAACAGTTAGTCAGCTTTCTCAAACAGAACAGTTAGTCAGCTTTCTCAAACAGAACAGTTAGTCAGCTTTCTCAAACAGAACAGTTATTCAGCTTTCTAAAACAGAACAGTTATTCAGCTTTCTAAAACAGAACAGTTATTCAGCTTTCTAAAACAGAACAGTTAGTCAGCTTTCTAAAACAGAACAGTTAGTCAGCTTTCTCAAACAGAAGTTAGTCAGCTTTCTAAAACAGAACAGTTAGTCAGCTTTCTCAAACAGAAGTTAGTCAGCTTTCTAAAACAGAACAGTTAGTCAGTTTTCTAAAACAGAACAGTTAGTCAGCTTTCTAAAACAGAACAGTTAGTCAGTTTTCTAAAACAGATCAGTTACTCAGCTTTCTAAAACAGAACAGTTACTCAGCTTTCTAAAACAGAACAGTTAGTCAGCTTTCTAAAACAGAGAAGTTAGTCAGCTTTCTAAAACAGAACAGTTAGTCAGCTTTCTAAAACAGAACAGTTAGTCAGCTTTCGAGAAGTTAGTCAGCTTTCTAAAACAGAAGTTACTCAGCTTTCTAAAACAGAGAACAGTTAGTCAGCTTTCTAAAACAGAAGTTATTCAGCTCAGTCATACCTCATCTGCAAGGAGTCTGTTGAAGGATGACGACTGCTCCAGAGGTGACCAAACCTTAATATCATAGTCTATCCCTGACGAGGCCAGAACTGAAAAAGACAAAACACAATCTGCATGAGAGGCTCGCACACAGAAAGAGACGCATGTTTATCTCATTCATTGGGTTGCGACTTCAAGTTCAAATGTGGGTTCTGACGCAAAAGCAATTGTCTTATATATCATAATGTAGTTATTATGTAGTTATCAGTACATATGTCTGTGGTGTGAGAGGGGGGTCATTTTAAATGTTGTTACTTTTGAATTACAATTGTAAAGATTGTGAATGCTTCAATAACTCCCCACCCCCTCAAAATATATATTTTCTTATTTATATAATTTCTTTTGATTAAACTTCCCTTCTTAACACTTTCAGTGCCGTTCACGTAGAACTACGTTTCTGTCGTCCGATCGTTGAGTGCCGGAAACGTAGATCTACCTTTCTGTCACAGTATTTATTTTATTATCTATATCCATTCATAATTCAGCGGGGCACCTTGTGCATACTGTTCTGAGTGTGTCTGAGCTGGCAGACGGTATTATACCGCCCTCTAACGCCTTCGGCCAGTATTGCACCCGGTTAGAAACGGGTTCGTTTATTTTCTATACCGAACTGCGGCGTGGGGGCGGGTCCTAAACACTCCGGCAAACCACACGCTTCTAGGGATAGCTTGGACAACTGACCCCGCCCGCCCGTTGAAGAGCAATGCCCAATAACGTCGGAGGCACGATCGCTGTGGATAACTGGAATGGCGATGAGATTATTGGATTCTTTTTTATCCATTACTTCAGAGACCAGGTAAGGACACCATATATGAAAGCTTGCGTTGATCTGATATTTATTTCTACTGCGATTGAAGCTATATGTGTTTATGTGTCTAGCTGTTCTGCCGTTGGGTTGCAGGAGGGATCTAAGCCACATTGCCACATTGCGGTCTAAGCCACATTGCATGCGTGCACGACAAAGGATAATAATGATGATCTAGCGTTGATTTCAGGAAGATCCGATAATCAGGCGAAAAATGACAACGTGTTTATTGAATTACACAAAAACGCTGTTTTCGTGTCTTTTCCCTGGAATTGCTCAGAAGCGGCCGGACTATGTTCATATTAAAATGGTATAAAATGGAAATGTACGGATGAAAAAATTATCTGTTTTTTGCACGTTGACCAGAAGCAGCTCAATGAGACTCGAGGGCGTTATTAGACCCATAGCTATACTATAAAATATAGCTTTAGTTCTACAAACTACAACTACATGGGGTTAATGGGCGGCACGGAAGTGGTCACTTCCCGGAAGGGGCGTGGCACTCAATGTGTTAATAAGACCAACAAACCTAGTGTACAGATAATGTCCAGAATAACTGTTTTACTGTAAATGACAGATCCCATTGGACTCAAGTACTCTTATGACTAAAAATAAAACTTGGTCAATTAAAAGTAAAAGCAAATACTTTTTTTAAATACTTTACTCATGTAGAAGTACAAGTAGCCTGAAGGCTTTAAAACATTATCAAGAAGTAGTTTTTCTTAAAAAAATATATAAATATATATACATTTACTCAATTACAGTAAATAACATACTTAGTTACTTCCCACCTCTGGTAACAAATGTCTAAAAGTAAAAATCAAAACTCAACTGATAAAAGCCTTGTCTTTTCATTTATTAAACATCCATAACAATAACTAATAATAAACATCCATAACAATAACTAATAATAAACAACAACTCAATCCCCATCCATCCTGATCCGGGGGTCAGGGGTAGGACTCACTGGGCTCGTAGGGGTCAGGGGTAGGACTCACTGGGCTCGTAGGGGTCAGGGGTCAGGGGTAGGACTCACTGGGCTCGTAGGGGTCAGGGGGTAGGACTCACTGGGCTCGTAGGGGTCAGGGGTAGGACTCACTGGGCTCGTAGGGGTCAGGGGGTAGGACTCACTGGGCTCGTAGGGGTCGTGGGGTCAGGGGTAGGACTCACTGGGCTCGTAGGGGTCAGGGGTAGGACTCACTGGACACGTAGGGGTCGTGGGGTCAGGGGTAGGACTCACTGGGCTCGTAGGGGTCAGGGGTAGGACTCACTGGGCTCGTAGGGGTCGTGGGGTCAGGGGTAGGACTCACTGGGCTCGTAGGGGTCAGGGGTAGGACTCACTGGGCTCGTAGGGGTCGTGGGGTCAGGGGTAGGACTCACTGGGCTCGTAGGGGTTGTGGGGTCAGGGGTAGGACTCACTGGGCTCGTAGGGGTCAGGGGTAGGACTCACTGGGCTCGTAGGGGTCAGGGGTCAGGGGTAGGACTCACTGGGCTCGTAGGGGTCAGGGGTAGGACTCACTGGGCTCGTAGGGGTCAGGGGTAGGACTCACTGGACACGTAGGGGTCAGGGGTCAGGGGTAGGACTCACTGGGCTCGTAGGGGTCAGGGGTAGGACTCACTGGGCTCGTAGGGGTCAGGGGTAGGACTCACTGGGCTCGTAGGGGTCAGGGGTCAGGGGTAGGACTCACTGGGCTCGTAGGGGTCAGGGGTCAGGGGTAGGACTCACTGGGCTCGTAGGGGTCAGGGGTAGGACTCACTGGGCTCGTAGGGGTCAGGGGTAGGACTCACTGGGCTCGTAGGGGTCAGGGGTCAGGGGTAGGACTCACTGGGCTCGTAGGGGTCAGGGGTAGGACTCACTGGGCTCGTAGGGGTCAGGGGTAGGACTCACTGGGCTCGTAGGGGTCAGGGGTCAGGGGTAGGACTCACTGGGCTCGTAGGGGTCAGGGGTAGGACTCACTGGGCTCGTAGGGGTCAGGGGTAGGACTCACTGGGCTCGTAGGGGTCAGGGGTAGGACTCACTGGGCTCGTAGGGGTCGTGGGGTCAGGGGTAGGACTCACTGGGCTCGTAGGGGTCAGGGGTAGGACTCACTGGGCTCGTAGGGGTCAGGGGTAGGACTCACTGGGCTCGTAGGGGTCAGGGGTAGGACTCACTGGGCTCGTAGGGGTCAGGGGTAGGACTCACTGGGCTCGTAGGGGTGTGGCTGCAGGCAGTTGACCACGTGGTTGTCGGCCTCCAGCAGCATCAGGTGCTCTCCGGTGTGGCGGTCCCAGAGGAAGATGTGGCCACAGTCCGAGCCGCTCAGCACAAAGTTGTTGCCCCAGAAACACGACTCTTTTATCTGGAGAGAGATATGTAAATAAAGATACTACAGAACTCTTTTATCTGGAGAGAGATATGTAAATAAAGATACTACAGAACTCTTTTATCTGGAGAGAGATATGTAAATAAAGATACTACAGAACTCTTTTATCTGGAGAGAGATATGTAAATAAAGATACTACAGAACTCTTTTATCTGGAGAGAGATATGTAAATAAAGATACTACAGAACTCTTTTATCTGGAGAGAGATATGTAAATAAAGATACTACAGAACTCTTTTATCTGGAGAGAGATATGTAAATAAAGATACTACAGAACTCTTTTATCTGGAGAGAGATATGTAAATAAAGATACTACAGAACTCTTTTATCTGGAGAGAGATATGTAAATAAAGATACTACATAACTCTTTTATCTGGAGAGAGATATGTACATAAAGATACTACAGAACTCTTTTATCTGGAGAGAGATATGTAAATAAAGATACTACAGAACTCTTTTATCTGGAGAGAGATATGTAAATAAAGATACTACAGAACTCTTTTATCTGGAGAGAGATATGTAAATAAAGATACTACAGAACTCTTTTATCTGGAGAGAGATATGTACATAAAGATACTACAGTACTCTTTTATCTGGAGAGAGATATGTACATAAAGATACTACAGTACCTACAGGACTCTTATAGAAAGATATGTAAATAAAGAGATGTAAATAAAGAGATGTAAATAAAGATACTACAGCACCTATAGTACCTCCGTCACAGTCCTGTTTGCTCTGCTCTGGTTAAAGGAACACGGCAAGATTATGGGAATTGTGCTTAACACATTGGGTGCCATGCAGTATGCCCATCTTTACCACTCTCTGCCAGTGCTGTAAGCCTATGGAGTGGCTCACCTTCTTTGCAGGGCTATAACTTTTTAAATATTATAGCTATATCGACATTACTATGGCCCATTCAACATCGGGTATCTATCGTTCCGGATGTGGGAACGTTATATTTGTCCATTCATACATTGTCGTGTTAGTACCGTCGAGAATATAAGTATGTTTTTAGACTGTATAGCAGTAATTCCTTGAACGCGCGCTATAGGCCCCGACGCGTATTATACATTATCGATTGGCGTTTCCTCCCTATACACCAGGGATCGGCAATAGGCGGCCCGCGGGCCGAAATGGGCCCGCCAGGAATCATTTCTGGCCCGTCAGGTTATTTTGAGAATATGATGTTTATTTTACGCACAGGAAATTATCCAGAGTGTCTTTTGAAGCTGTATCTATCTATTCATCATATCTATGGCTGTCACTATAGCCAATTGAAATGCTAGAAATGGTCACATGGACTGGGAGAACCAATGGAATTTCACTTTCACTTCCGCGTTTGGGATGCCGGCAAGCGAACGTTTGCAAAAACAAAACAAACGTCTTTGAATAACTTCTTTGCAATGCAACAGGGAAATATGATGAGCCAGAAGAGGAACCTACGACCTATAAAGCTTATTTTAATAAACAGGAGTCATTCTTAAAATACGGGTTTATCGCAACCGGTGACTCTCGCTTGTTGACATGGCAACACGAGCAAGCAACTGTGTTCAAGTTGGGTGGGCATTCAACGCGAGTGGACATTTAACATGTTATTAACATGGATTTTGGAGGACCGAAGCAGAAACAATATCAAGTCCAGGGCAGGGCTGCCTGCATTATGCCGGTGAGTGTTGTGTTTTAATAATAATAATAATAATACATTCGATGTATAATACACCAGCCGTGGTGCTTAAAATCAAATGCACCCTACTGATCTCGATTTATAATGCGAGCACCTGCATTAAAATCAAATGAATGATCTGTTCATGTGTAATGCACTGTGTGAGAGGCACTTTATAATAGAAAAAAGACAGTGCAAACATGTATATGTCGTTTTTTTTTTACAGTTAAAAGATTTTCACTTATCATTGGCTTGCCACACAATGGCTTGGGGAAAATTTGGCCCGTGGGCAAACCTAATTGCCGACCCCTGCTATACACGCTATATTAAAATCGGACAGATTGCAGATTGAAATAAATGGACAATCGAGCTGGAAATAACGTTAGATTCCTCTTACCTCTGGCCGATGCGTCTAGAGAAAAGAAATTCCAATTATTTGACGTCGATCTGCTAGATCCATTTTCCGTTTGTATGACGCAATAAACGCTGAAAGCATATTGATTCTTGCGTCTCGAAGGCGATCCAATGCCCTCGAGGTGTGTATATTGATCCACGTAACAACATATCTCTGGCGGAGCTTTTTCCCAGATGCACAGAGCGCCACTTCCGGTTTAAAGTGGAGTGTAACTCGCCCGAAATCCACCAGGCGGCGGTATTGAGGCTGCAATATCAGACAGGGGCCAATCACTCGTTATTGGCAATTAATGTGTTAACTTCCATTGATTTATGCTAAGCTAGGCTAGCTTGCAGTCAGATAGCTTTCTACTGAACGCACAGAGAGGAAACTGGTATCTATCTTCTTTTCTCTCTCTGGAGAAGACGGTAAGATAATTTCCCATAGGGGGCGGAGCCAGGCGTTCATGGGGTGAGACGTGTTTCACGGGAGCTCCCTATTATCGTGCGGAAAACACTGTCACCCCACTAGTCTTTATTTTATTTTTATTTCTTATTGATCTTTTTGTTGAGTGGTCGAGCATCTACTACTTTCATCAACCTTTTTTCGACTTTTCGTGATGTCGATGCCGGGAACCAGAGCCAACAACGCTTCAGCCGACAAAATGGCACGGGCCCGTCCTCGCTTTCGCCTGAGATAAGTGAAATTCTCTCGGTCGTGACCAAACTCCATGCAGACTTTGAGGTACGCTTCGCCGATGCACAAATGAAAGCGCAGGCGGAACTTTTTGATACCTTTCGTCGGGCAATGTCGGAGGAGATCGGGCTGGCGGTGGGCCCGTTGAGAGAAAAGATGGAGTCACTGCACGCTGCCACCACAGCTAACGCTAACGAAGTAGCCTCGCTAACGGCTGAGGCCTCTCAACAAGGCGAGAGGGTGGCGGGTCTAGAGAGCTCCCTGCTGGCTGCACAGGCTGACGTCGCCAAACTACAGTCGGTAATTGTGGAATTGCAGTCCAGGGAGAGACGATACAACATCAGGATTGTTGGTGTACCGGAGGGCAGTGAGGGAGGACGTCTCTCGAAGAACATGCCGGAGCTACTGCAGAGGATACTGGGGAAGGAGGTCCTTCCCGATCTGCCCGTGTGTGAGTCGGCCTACAGAGCGGGCAAGACCAGTCCTGGTGTGGGCAAGGAGCCGAGGCCCATCACTGTCAAGCTAAACAGGCTACAACAGAGAGAACTCATCATGCGGTCGGCCCGGGCCAGAAGGGGGGATCTGGGTCTCGACAATCACAAAGTGGCCATTTTCGAAGACTTCACACCGGAGGTTCAGGCACAGAGGGGCGAATACAAAGTGGTCATGGCCAGGCTATGGAAACTGGGCTTGAGGCCTACGCTATTCGCCCCCGCAAGATTGTCTGTGCTATGTAAAGGTGATGACCGTCGCTCATTTTGGTCGTTGGCCAAACCCCCCCGTGTACCTAGGGGGGTTGGCCGAGACGGTGGCTTGATAACGCTGTCGGGTGAGTGGCTTGGCGTTGTGGTCCTAAATACATTGATATATTTATTTGCGGACTATTCACAAATGCTTGATGTCAGGCCCAGACAGGCTAACTATCCGCTGCCCATCCGAGCTCTTTGGAGGCTAACGAGCTATCTGAACATTGTACATAACAGACTCTAGCGTGCTAGCCGGATTCACCACTAGCTTACGCGCTGGCCTCGGGCTTGCTAACGGGCTGTGTCTATCACCCGCGTCGATACGTTCGAGACCCGATAATGTTTATGTATTTTGGTTGTTGTTGCTGTTCAAGTGACATAGGTTTGCACAATTTAATGGTGATCGGGTCCTTAACTAACTTCTTGTATGCTTTTATTTTTATATCCAGGATGCTTTGAGCTTTGGGCTCCAGTAGTAGAAGGTCGGTTGAATATACATATACAATATATGATGACAGGTTGGGTCGGGTATAGCTTTGCTTGCACTCTGGCCATAACCCTCTTTTCCTTTTCTTCTTATTGTCGCTGTTTTAATGGCATCTGTATGCGCAATTTAACTGTGATCCGATCCTACCTTAGACTAACTGCTGATATGCTTTAATTTTGTTTTGAATTTTCCTTTATCCATTTATGCTATAACGTTGCGACATTAATATGCAGACTCGGAGGTAGATGGTTACAGGGTTGATGTTGAGTAATTATATAATAATGGCTATTTTTTCCATTATAGTTGTCATGTTAGGGCCAAGGCTCACGTTGGCTCTCGACCGAATATACATATAAAATATGTGATAACAGGCTGGGTCAGGTTTAGCTTTGCTTGCACTTTAGCCATAACCCTCTTTTTCCTTTTCTTCTTATTGTCGCTGTTTTAATGGCATCTGAATGAGCAATTTAACTGTGATCCGATCCTACCTTAGACTAACTGCTGATATGCTTTGATTTTGTTTTGAATTTTCCTTTATCCATTTATGCTATAACGTTGCGACATTGATACACAGACTCGGAAGTGGATGGTTACAGGGTTGATGTTGAGTTATTATATAATAATGGCTATTTCTTCCATTATAGTTGCCTCATGTTAGGGCCAAGGCTCACGGTGGTTTTCGACCGATATCTTTATTGAATTTAATTTTAATTTTAATTTGTGTTTATTGGACTAGTGGGGGTTTAATTAGGGGTTTATCTAGAGGGGGGTCGGAGTGGAGAACGTCTTATTGGATCCATGACTCCAGTGGGTAATGAGAGGAAGATGACCATCCTTAGTGGATGGGGCATAGGGAGGGGATTGGAGAGTGGGTATAGGAGGGTTAATAATAGGACGGGTGGGTTAGGGTTTAGAGTAGAAGGAGGGGGGGTTGTAACTGGGGTGGTATTGTTCTGTGTTTTATGTACTGTTGTCTTATATGTGTGTGATTGTTCCTCCTCTGAACTCCTGAGATTGACCGTCTGGGCCCGCCTGGATCAGCGCCTCGAGCCTCAGTCTGGCTGCACTGGTATGTTCTCTACGCATTTAGACAAATTCGACCATGGCTAAATTGAATATTTTAATTTGGAACGCAGGGGGTCTTAACGCCCCTCGCAAGCATGCCAGTGTCCTTTGGTTATTGAAGAGAAGAAATATTGACATTGCTCTCCTTAGTGAGACGCATTTATTGGTAGGTGATGTGTCAAGGCTGGCAAATCGACAATATCACGTTATCTCCTCATCCTCAGCCGATGATAAGACGAAAGGAGTCGTCATAGTTACAAGACGTAACCTTGATATCAAAGTCCTGGACGTGTGGTCGGACACGGAGGGAAGGATTACTATAACAAAAGTTGAGTTCTCTCATAGGAAGATGGCAATAATAGCATTGTATGCTCCTAACACATTTGATTCAGCGTTCTATAATACAATCACGAAGAATATGTTGGAACTTACTGGATACGCTCTCATTGTGGGTGGCGATTTTAATGCGTGCTGGGATGCGGAGATGGATAGGTCCGGGTCCTCTGAAACGAGCGACCAAAAACGGTCCTCTAAGGCCCTCAGGATGTGGGCCCAGGACGCCTGTAGCTGTTCCGCAACCGTTCCTACTTCCGGGGTAGGCCTGATTGGCCCCGACAGGCACGTGACCCGCCGCGGCCACGCCCCGCGGCAGCCCCAGGAGCAAGCGCGCTACTGCTGGAGTTCGCTTCGCCTTTCACATCGCTACCGTTGGCGAAAGCAGGATGAGAGCAGGATGAGAGGCGAGAGCGTAGATTTCGCTGTGTATCATTTAATCATTTAACATTTGAAGGCATACATTGTTGTCATACAGAAGTACAGAATACTTTTATCCAAAATGCTTCTTACTGTTACACTGTTAGAGACTGTGCAGTGCACGGCTTTAGTCTCACTCGAGTGAGGAAGACCGCTGGTTCTCCAACATACAGCGGTGTGCTCTTCAGAATGTACCGGGAGAAACGTTTACTGTACCCCGCAGACATAAGCGTCTCACATGGCTGAGCTGTGCACGGCTTTAGTCTCACTCGAGTGAGGAAGACCGCTGGTTCTCCAACATACAGCGGTGTGCTCTTCAGAATGTACCGGGAGAAACGTTTACTGTACCCCGCAGACATAAGCGTCTCACAGGGCTGAGCTGTGCACGGCTTTAGTCTCACTCGAGTGAGGAAGACCGCTGGTTCTCCAACATACAGCCCGCTGGTTCTCCAACATACAGCGGTGTGCTCTTCAGAATGTACCGGGAGAAACGTTTACTGTACCCCGCAGACATAAGCGTCTCACAGGGCTGAGCTGTGCACGGCTTTAGTCTCACTCGAGTGAGGAAGACCGCTGGTTCTCCAACATACAGCCCGCTGGTTCTCCAACATACAGCGGTGTGCTCTTCAGAATGTACCGGGAGAAACGTTTACTGTACCCCGCAGACATAAGCGTCTCACAGGGCTGAGCTGTGCACGGCTTTAGTCTCACTCGAGTGAGGAAGACCGCTGGTTCTCCAACATACAGCCCGCTGGTTCTCCAACATACAGCGGTGTGCTCTTCAGAATGTACCGGGAGAAACGTTTACTGTACCCCGCAGACATAATAAGCATATAAGCAGTGCTTACTAACGTTATTAGTTACGTTATTTCTGACCGAATTAGTCATTCATTTGTCTGCTTTCGCCAACGGCAGCGATGTGAAAGGCGAAGCGAACTCCAGCAGTAGCGCGCTTGCTCCTGGGGCTGCCGCGGGCCGTGGCCGCGGCGGGTCACGTGCCTGTCGGGGCCAATCAGGCCTACCCCGGAAGTAGGAACGGTTGCGGAACAGCTACAGGCGCCCAGGACACGGGGCTCGCAGACATATGGCGCTTATCCAATCCCACCCTCAAGGATTACTCTCACCTGTCAGCCAGACACAAAACCTTCTCTCGAATAGACTATGCATTCGCGTCCCCTAATATGTTTGATAGTTTCGATGTCTCATTGGTTCCCTTGGCTCTCTCAGACCACAAGGGGATTTTCCTTACGGCAACCTTTGGCAGGCTCTCCGCGAGAGCTCCCAGATGGCGTTTTAATTCAACCTTGCTAAAGAACGATGATTTCTGTTCTGAGTTCAGGAGTAAACTAGCTGAATTCTTGCAGATCAACGTTGGCACAGTCGAAGACCCTAGGGTCCTGTGGAACGCATTGAAAGGATTTATCAGGGGTCATGTCACACTTTTCGCCTCCAATTTGTGAAAATCCCGGTCAAAAAAAGGACTGGAAACATTATATGCGGACCTATACGCATCCTTGCAAACTAACTATAGTGAACGACTAAACACACAACGTAAGATAGTCAAGAAAGAAATAAACTCCATACTTAAACAACAGTCTGAGTTCTTGATACATAGGACAAGACAAAATTACTACTTTCACGGCTCCAGGCCTAGCCATCTATTGGCAATGAAAATACACTCGAATGATCATTTCTCGGATATCCCCTCGATCAAGACGAGCCAGGGTGCAGTCAATACTGATTCGAAAAAGATCAATGACACTTTTAAAGAGTTTTACTCACAGTTATATAGCTCAGAGGTTAATCTCGATGACTCTAAATTTGAATCGTTCATTGGCGGGCTTGAGATACCCCACATTTCTGAGGAAGAGGCCAAGGAACTGGGGAAACCGATCACTCTTATGGAATTGAGGGAGACGATTGCTGAAATGCAGAGGGGTAAGGCACCAGGCTGGGATCAGTGCATGTGAGCGGATCGGAGCGTGAGCGGCGCGGGGCGCGGAGCGGCCGGTTTTGACGTGAGCGAGGAGTGGGTTTTAAAATGAGTCGGCGCGACGTCCGGAGCGAGAGTTCTCCTCCGCTCCAATCCACTCCAGGCCGCTCACAGTGGTTTAACACTGATGTAATAATATACATGCAGTACAATGCCAAAGCAACAGATGGCGATGTACAAACATGAAGGCCATTTTCAACCAATGAGAAGGGTGAACCTGTGATATCATGTTCAGGCTTTACTCCTCCTCCTTCACTCACTCCTGTTAGAAAAAGTATCGACGCCATTGTTGTTGACGTTAGCTTACATGCTAACGTTAATGGCAGCGACCATAGCATTGTGGCTCGGCTAGCCTATCATCGCTTAGTAGAGCTAGTGAATGGATAAACAACGTTATTTAACATTGCAGAATGGGTACAATTACAATGCGGCTCAATACAAACAATTGTTAAGGGGCCCAGGGGGTGTAGACTGTTGTAGTTTGAGCTAATTTACACCATGCTCCAAAAAAAAAAAAAAAAAACTGCCGAGCGATCTGGCGCGGGGAGCGCTCGATTCAAGGTGAGCGGGGAGCGAGCGGAGAGCGACTTGGGGGCGGGGTCAACATGAGCGATTAGCGGAGCGGACCAAGCTTTAAAGAGCGAAGAGCGGATTTCTCGGCCGCGCCGATCCGCTCACGTGGCCTGGCTGGGATGGTATTCCACCCGAGGTGTATTTAGCTTTCTGGGACCAACTGGGTCCATTGATGCTCGATATGATCAATTACGCTATCGAACAAGGGGAGTTCTCAAGAGATGTCAATAATATGGCGTTGATTTCTTTACTTCTCAAGAAGGACAAAGATCCCAATGATTGTGGTAGCTATAGACCCTTGAGTCTTCTCGGGGCCGATTTAAAAGTGTTTGCCAAGGTGCTGGCCCGTCGCCTGCAGAGATTTATAACTGTATTGGTACACTGCGATCAAACTGGTTTTATCCCGGGGCGCCTGGCTGCAGATAATCTTAGGAGGCTGTTGCATGTAATCGATAACAGTAAAGACAATACAGCTCCGTCCACAGTTCTGTCTTTGGATTCAAGCATCAAAAATCTTCAACTCGTGCAAAATGCGGCTGCACGGATACTAACTAGAACTAGAAAATTTGATCACATCACACCAGTTTTGTCCGCCCTACACTGGCTTCCTATCCAAGCCCGTTCTGACTTTAAAGTGCTACTCCTCACCTACAAAATTTTAAATGGGCTTGCACCGCTCTATCTATCCGATCTCATCTCCCGATACTCGCCCGCTCGTGCTCTGCGCTCACAAAATGCGGGGCTTCTATCGACCCCTAGGGTTAAAAAGAAATCCGCCGGCCACAGAGCCTTTGTCTACCGCGCTCCCTACCTGTGGAACAAATTACCTGCCGTCATCAGGGGCGCCTGCTCTGTCGAAGCTTTTAAATCCCTGCTTAAGACTCATCTTTTCTCTCTCTCCTTCAACCTACCCTGATCTCACCTGGTCGGGGACTGACCTTTAGATTAATCTGTGTAGTTTAGTTATGGTACAGGGTACTACATGGTACCACTGGGTAGTTTACTACAGGGTAGTTTAGTTAGGGTACAGGGTACTACATGGTACTACATGGTACTACATGGCACTACAGGGTTCTACATGGCTCTACGTGGCTCTACGTGGCACTACAGGGTACCACAGGGCACTACAGGGTACTACATGACACTACAGGGTACTACAGGGTACTACATGGCACTACAGGGTACTATAGGGTACTACATGGCACTACGGGGTACTACATGGTACTACATGGCACTACAGGGTACTACATGTCTGCTCCTTTGCAGCACCACAAACATGGGAACTCTCTAACTCTTCCCCCCCCCCTCTCCCCCCCCCCCCCCCTTCTCTCTGAGTGCCCGTCTCCTGGCGCTGACTAAGGTGATGGATGCCTCTGGGTCTTGGCCAAGATTGTAGTGACTGCTCTACATGCACCTCCGAGGCCTTGGATCAGTTATTCACCGCCGTCTGTCCGTGGTCCTGTCAACTGATAACAGTATTAACAGACTGTTAACAGATTAACAGTCAATGCGGTTTCATTGCTGGGTTAAGTACTTCCATTTCTATTCACATAATACGCCTACTTCATATATCTACTCCATTCACATATATGCCTACCACTTGTATCTATTGCTATGTCCGCCTACTACAATCTCATGAGCTGTCTAACGCCTGTCCCGTCTCCCTGTCTCCCTATGACTTGCTGTCCTGGAGTGTTGACCGGAGTGTTGGACGTCCCGTGACGAAGGCCGGGAGGTTGCGACCCCCTCTGCGTGCCCCCCTGTCTCCGGAGGTCTCGTAGTGGTGACCGGAGTGCCGGATGTCCCGCGATGATGTCGGGGAGTTCGTGACCCTCTCTGCGCCGCCCCCTATCTCCCTGTCTCCGGCTGTCCCTGAGCAACGACCGGAGTGTTAAATGTCCCTTGACTAAGACGGGGAGGACGTGACCCTCTTTGCGCCGCCCCTGTGCCTCAAATAGATTGCTATCAGCTCTATCTTTAATCTTTCAAAATGTTCAGTTGCTATCGCTATTAGCTCTATCTTTAATTTTTCAAAATGTACAGTTGCTATTGCATGCACTCATCTGTGTTTCACCACACACATGAGTGCATGCTTACCAACTGTCCGTCTGCAACACTACTATCACCAACATCTAAGAAGGGAGATCCCCCCTTGAATGGCCCTTCTAAGGTTTCTCTCCTCCACACTGCCTGTGGAGCTTTTTTCCCTATTGTTAGGTTTTAGTGAGTTTTTCCTTACCTTCGCGTGGGGTATGTCTGGGAGTGCTTGCATTCTTTCATTTATTTGCATCCATCTAAAAATGTTTGCACCTTATGGTGTTCTTGTTCTGTTCTTGACTTATTGTTATGTTTTCTTCTTGACTTGTTTAAAGAAGATCTGTACGGCCCATGGGGACATTAACGTGTGTTGTCGGGCCCTATAAATAAATTTGATTTGATTTGATTTGGATGCCATGCAGGCGTTTGACAGACTTGAGTGGTCATACCTGTGGAAGGTACTTGAGATTATGGGTCTTGGAAAGAGTTTTATTCATATGATTAAAGTCCTGTATGCCTCGCCGTCTGCGATGATACTGACAGGCAAAAACTGTTCCACACTTTTTCCAGTCTCCAGATCTTCTAGACAGGGTTTTCCTCTGAGCCCAGGACTGTTCGCGCTTTCCCTCGAACCATTGGCCCAATTTATTAGGCAATCGGAGGACATCGTCCCCATAATGGTCAATAATACTCCACACAAAATTGCTCTCTATGCGGATGACCTGCTGATTTTCATGGACGACCCCTCCCGGTCGGCCGCAAAATTATTGGGAATAATCGACGACTTTGGTAAAATGTCAGGCTTTAAGATTAACTGGAACAAATCAGCCTGCCTACCTCTTAATGAGCTGGCCAAGACGGTACGACTACCAGCTGATATCCCCATAGTAGAACATTTTAAATACTTGGGCATAGAGATATTCCCCATGCTGAATCAAACTACTAAGTACAACTTCACGGGTACTTATGATAAAATACGCCAGGATCTAGACAGGTGGTCGTCCCTTCCTAACTCTTTACAAGCCCGGGCTTCCATAATCAAAATGAACGTCCTGCCTAGGATAAATTTTGTTAGCTCAATGCTCCCCCTGCCCCCTCCAATAGACCACTGGCGCAAGGTACAATCGATGGTATCTAAGTTTATCTGGAATAACAAACACCCGAGAATCAAAAGAGCTACTACTCAACGTAGGAAACAAGATCGGGGCCTCGCAATCCCTGATTTTAAGCTTTATTTCTGGTCCTTTTCACTGAGACCTCTGATGTGCTGGCTAGATCCTGTAGATGCTGTATCTTGGCGCTCCTTAGAAGCGGCGGCGGTCTCACCGCTAAGATTGCAGGATGTGGTGTACTCCACAGTCCCTATTTCGAAATGCCGACTGAGGTATGGACCGATCATAACTCACGTGATCCAGACGTGGCGTAATGTACAGAAGTCGTGTGGGGTTAAATGCCCATGGCACCTGGACTCTCCAATTTTTAATAACCAGCAATTACTTATTGGGCACAAGCCGGTTAATATTCCTCAATGGCAAAGGAGGGGAGTTCATACTCTAGAGGATATTTATGATAAGAACGGCCTCCGTGCGTTTCAGGACTTAAGAGAATTTTATGATCTTCCCGGCGAGTCCTTCTTTCTTTACCTTCAACTAAGGTCAGCGCTGAGGGCGCATGGCGTGCCGTGGGCTCAAGCTCTGCAACCACACCCCTTTCTCAGGCTCATAGTGGACAGGACGACCTCCAGAGGGTTTGTCTCAGACTTTTATACGCTATTAATTCAATCCACGTATAAAAATGTATCATTGGATACAATCTGGCATGTGGATATCCCGGAGTTGGACCCCGAGTTTGATTGGGATGATGTTTGGGCAAATGTGGCATTGTCTTCCCGCAACCCCAATCACCAGCAGATTAATTTTAATTATATTCATAGGACCTATCTTACACCTAGGAAGTTATTTGCTATGGGACTGATAGCCGACTCTCGGTGCACTTTGTGCTCTCAAAAGGCCACTGGCACTTATATGCATATGTATTGGGATTGCCCACCAGTGGCCCGCTTCTGGAGGTCAATAACGGACAAACGTTCAGATCTGTGTGGCTTAACTATCCCATTCACAGCTGTTACGCTACTCCTGAACGATATAACGACACTACCCGCGTCCGTACAACTGAAAAGGGTTGTCCTAGCGGGCGTCACAGCAGCGAAGAAGCTAATAGCAATGAGATGGAAGGAGCCTGAGAAGCTCACAGTGATTAACTGGTCCCTAACATTGTTGGATGTGATTTATCTTGAGATATCCACGGCGCGGGTGATTGGGGTGGGACAGGCTGGCATTGACCTGTGGTTCGCAGCAGCTGAGAAGGTAAGGACCGCCGTGTGCGGCTGAGCGGGGTTGGGGTGCTTGATCGGGGGGGTCCGGCGGTCTCATGGGAGGGGGTGGAGGAAATGTCTTGTCTGTCTTGTTTTTTGTCTTGTCCTTCTTAACTTTGACTGGGGGGATTTTAGGGGGGGGTTGATATTTAGCTATTCTGCGCTATTTGTCAATTCACATGCCATCTCCCCAAGGGACTAATATTGGCAGACTGATTGACCTGTCAACCAACTTGGAGGAAAATCCTCTTTCTTCTTACACTTTACCTTCTGCGAGTTTAGCAGTCTTGACAACATGTGTAAGGGACCTAGGCTATCTACAGTAAACCTGCGGCAACACTCTCGTAAACAGTCTTTTCAGTCACTCCACTTTGTAAAGGTGGTGAAAGGTTGGGATGTTTGAAGACATTTTTGTTATTGAAGTTGCCATCTATATTTGATAGGTTGAACGCTGTTTCTTTTTCTTTTTTGTCTTTATAATTTGTTATTCTGTATTATTATTGATTGTTATTTTCCTGTGGAGTTATGTGTTTTGTTACTGTGGTTATTGTGTTGTCTTGTTTCATGTAATTAATAATAAAAAAATTTGATCAAAAAAAAAAAAGATAATTTCCCATAATGTTGGCGTGTTCTTTTTTTTTTGTCCACTTTTTCTCCCATTTTCTATATTTTCTCCCATCCCAATTTCGTATCATCCAATTCAACCCTCCCCTGTCACGAACGCTGTTTCTTGCCTCCCACAAGCCGGCTGCAATGTGGACTAAGTCATACATAGCACAAGTCCCCTCCGGTACTTGAGGTAACAGCAGTCGCATCTTTTCACCTGCGCAGCTCGATCTCTCAGTGGCGAGGAGTAACGCGTGGGAGGCTCACGCTGCCCCCGACACTTCCTGATTCTACTGCGCAGGCGCACCAACCGACCTATAGGAGTCGCTGTCCACAACGCCCGATCCCCACCCATCAGTTTCCCACCCCCTAATACGGCCAATGTGTATTAGTATGAACGACCAGCTAAACTGAAAGCAATGTGGAGCGCTGGGCTCGAACAGGCAAGCCCAGCGTCTCCGTCATTCGTGGTGAGCGCCTTGCCCACTACGCCACGTAGCCGCCCTATGTTGGCGTGTTCTTTTAAGATTGTGACCCATAAAGAGTTCCTAAAGAAAGAGAAGGTGGTTTGAACAGGTGAACAGGTGAACAGGTACCATGGTCCTGGAGTTACAGGTGAACAGGTGAACAGGTACCATGGTCCTGGAGTTACAGGTGAACAGGTACCATGGCCCTGGAGTTACAGGTGAACAGGTGAACAGGTACCATGGTCCTGGAGTTACAGGTGAACAGGTACCATGGTCCTGGAGTTACAGGTGAACAGGTACCATGGTCCTGGAGTTACAGGTGAACAGGTGAACAGGTGAACAGGTACCATGGTCCTGGAGTTACAGGTGAACAGGTACCATGGTCCTGGAGTTACAGGTGAACAGGTACCATGGTCCTGGAGTTACAGGTGAACAGGTGAACAGGTGAACAGGTACCATGGTCCTGGAGTTACAGGTGAACAGGTACCATGGTCCTGGAGTTACAGGTGAACAGGTACCATGGCCCTGGAGTTACAGGTGAACAGGTGAACAGGTACCATGGTCCTGGAGTTACAGGTGAACAGGTACCATGGTCCTGGAGTTACAGGTGAACAGGTACCATGGTCCTGGAGTTACAGGTGAACAGGTACCATGGTCCTGGAGTTACAGGTGAACAGGTGAACAGGTACCATGGTCCTGGAGTTACAGGTGAACAGGTGAACAGGTACCATGGTCCTGGAGTTACAGGTGAACAGGTACCATGGTCCTGGAGTTACAGGTGAACAGGTGAACAGGTACCATGGTCCTGGAGTTACAGGTGAACAGGTACCATGGTCCTGGAGTTACAGGTGAACAGGTGAACAGGTACCATGGTCCTGGAGTTACAGGTGAACAGGTGAACAGGTACCATGGTCCTGGAGTTACAGGTGAACAGGTACCATGGTCCTGGAGTTACAGGTGAACAGGTACCATGGTCCTGGAGTTACAGGTGAACAGGTGAACAGGTACCATGGTCCTGGAGTTACAGGTGAACAGGTACCATGGTCCTGGAGTTACAGGTGAACAGGTGAACAGGTACCATGGTCCTGGAGTTACAGGTGAACAGGTACCATGGTCCTGGAGTTACAGGTGAACAGGTACCATGGCCCTGGAGTTACAGGTGAACAGGTACCATGGTCCTGGAGTTACAGGTGAACAGGTACCATGGTCCTGGAGTTACAGGTGAACAGGTACCATGGTCCTGGAGTTACAGGTGAACAGGTACCATGGCCCTGGAGTTAAAGGTGAACAGGTGAACAGGTACCATGGTCCTGGAGTTACAGGTGAACAGGTACCATGGTCCTGGAGTTACAGGTGAACAGGTGAACAGGTGAACAGGTACCATGGTCCTGGAGTTACAGGTGAACAGGTACCATGGTCCTGGAGTTACAGGTGAACAGGTACCATGGTCCTGGAGTTACAGGTGAACAGGTGAACAGGTACCATGGCCCTGGAGTTACAGGTGAACAGGTGAACAGGTACCATGGTCCTGGAGTTACAGGTGAACAGGTACCATGGTCCTGGAGTTACAGGTGAACAGGTACCATGGTCCTGGAGTTACAGGTGAACAGGTGAACAGGTACCATGGCCCTGGAGTTACAGGTGAACAGGTGAACAGGTACCATGGTCCTGGAGTTACAGGTGAACAGGTACCATGGTCCTGGAGTTACAGGTGAACAGGTGAACAGGTACCATGGTCCTGGAGTTACAGGTGAACAGGTACCATGGTCCTGGAGTTACAGGTGAACAGGTGAACAGGTACCATGGTCCTGGAGTTACAGGTGAACAGGTGAACAGGTACCATGGTCCTGGAGTTACAGGTGAACAGGTACCATGGTCCTGGAGTTACAGGTGAACAGGTGAACAGGTACCATGGTCCTGGAGTTACAGGTGAACAGGTACCATGGTCCTGGAGTTACAGGTGAACAGGTGAACAGGTACCATGGTCCTGGAGTTACAGGTGAACAGGTGAACAGGTACCATGGTCCTGGAGTTACAGGTGAACAGGTACCATGGTCCTGGAGTTACAGGTGAACAGGTACCATGGTCCTGGAGTTACAGGTGAACAGGTACCATGGTCCTGGAGTTACAGGTGAACAGGTACCATGGTCCTGGAGTTACAGGTGAACAGGTGAACAGGTACCATGGTCCTGGAGTTACAGGTGAACAGGTGAACAGGTACCATGGTCCTGGAGTTACAGGTGAACAGGTACCATGGTCCTGGAGTTACAGGTGAACAGGTACCATGGTCCTGGAGTTACAGGTGAACAGGTACCATGGCCCTGGAGTTACAGGTGAACAGGTACCATGGTCCTGGAGTTACAGGTGAACAGGTACCATGGTCCTGGAGTTACAGGTGAACAGGTACCATGGTCCTGGAGTTACAGGTGAACAGGTACCATGGTCCTGGAGTTACAGGTGAACAGGTACCATGGCCCTGGAGTTAAAGGTGAACAGGTGAACAGGTACCATGGTCCTGGAGTTACAGGTGAACAGGTACCATGGTCCTGGAGTTACAGGTGAACAGGTGAACAGGTGAACAGGTACCATGGTCCTGGAGTTACAGGTGAACAGGTGAACAGGTACCATGGTCCTGGAGTTACGGGTGAACAGGTGAACAGGTACCATGGCCCTAGAGTTAAAGGTGAACAGGTGAACAGGTACCATGGTCCTGGAGTTACGGGTGAACAGGTGAACAGGTACCATGGTCCGTGAGTTACGGGTGAACAGGTGAACAGGTACCATGGTCCGTGAGTTACGGTGGCCCTTGTAGACCATCTTGACGGACGGCCTCCTGATGTCCTGCGTCTCGCTCTCCTCCATCTCCCGCCTCTCCTTCCGCCGGCGGAACAACTCCTGGATGCGGGCAGCTGCTGAGCGTCTACACACACACACACACACACACACACACACACACACACACAGCAAAGAGTTAACCCACATTTCTCTCCATCACTCAGGCAGGTCCAGAGAGCCATGCATCCTGTAACCATGCCGACAGCGAGGTCTTCTTCTAGAGTCACCCTGTAACCATGCCAACAGTGAGGTCTCCTTCTAGAGTCACCCTGTAACCATGCCAACAGTGAGGTCTCCTTCTAGTCACCCTGTAACCATGCCAACAGTGAGGTCTCCTTCTAGTCACCCTGTAACCATGCCAACAGTGAGGTCTTCTTCTAGAGTCACCCTGTAACCATGCCAACAGTGAGGTCTTCTTCTAGTCACTCTGTAACCATGCCAACAGTGAGGTCTTCTTCTAGAGTCATCCTGTAACCATGCCAACAGTGAGGTCTTCTTCTAGTCACCCTGTAACCATGCCAACAGTGAGGTCTTCTTCTAGAGTCATCCTGTAACCATGCCAACAGTAAGGTCTCCTTCTAGAGTCACCCTGTAACCATGCCAACAGTGAGGTCTTCTTCTAGAGTCACCCTGTAACCATGCCAACAGTGAGGTCTTCTTCTAGTCACCCTGTAACCATGCCAACAGTGAGGTCTTCTTCTAGAGTCACCCTGTAACCATGCCAACAGTGAGGTCTCCTTCTAGAGTCATCCTGTAACCATGCCAACAGTGAGGTCTTCTTCTAGAGTCATCCTGTAACCATGCCAACAGTGAGGTCTCCTTCTAGAGTGACCCTGTAACCATGCCAACAGTGAGGTCTCCTTCTAGAGTCACCCTGTAACCATGCCAACAGTGAGGTCTCCTTCTAGAGTCACCCTGTAACCATGCCAACAGTGAGGTCTCCTTCTAGAGTCACCCTGTAACCATGCCGACAGTGAGGTCTTCTTCTAGTCACCCTGTAACCATGCCAACAGTGAGGTCTCCTTCTAGAGTCATACTGTAACCATGCCAACAGTGAGGTCTCCTTCTAGAGTCACCCTGTAACCATGCCAACAGTGAGGTCTCCTTCTAGAGTCATCCTGTAACCATGCCAACAGTGAGGTCTCCTTCTAGAGTCACCCTGTAACCATGCCAACAGTGAGGTCTTCTTCTAGAGTCACCCTGTAACCATGCCAACAGTGAGGTCTCCTTCTAGAGTCATCCTGTAACCATGCCAACAGTGAGGTCTCCTTCTAGTCACCCTGTAACCATGCCAACAGTGAGGTCTCCTTCTAGAGTCACCCTGTAACCATGCCAACAGTGAGGTCTCCTTCTAGAGTCATCCTGTAACCATGCCAACAGTGAGGTCTCCTTCTAGAGTCACCCTGTAACCATGCCAACAGTGAGGTCTTCTTCTAGAGTCACCCTGTAACCATGCCAACAGTGAGGTCTCCTTCTAGAGTCATCCTGTAACCATGCCAACAGTGAGGTCTCCTTCTAGAGTCATCCTGTAACCATGCCAACAGTGAGGTCTCCTTCTAGAGTCACCCTGTAACCATGCCAACAGTGAGGTCTTCTTCTAGAGTCACCCTGTAACCATGCCAACAGTGAGGTCTCCTTCTAGAGTCACCCTGTAACCATGCCAACAGTGAGGTCTTCTTCTAGAGTCACCCTGTAACCATGCCAACAGTGAGGTCTTCTTCTAGAGTCACCCTGTAACCATGCCAACAGTGAGGTCTCCTTCTAGTCACCCTGTAACCATGCCAACAGTGAGGTCTTCTTCTAGAGTCACCCTGTAACCATGCCAACAGTGAGGTCTTCTTCTAGAGTCACCCTGTAACCATGCCAACAGTGAGGTCTCCTTCTAGAGTCACCCTGTAACCATGCCAACAGTGAGGTCTCCTTCTAGAGTCACCCTGTAACCATGCCAACAGTGAGGTCTCCTTCTAGAGTCACCCTGTAACCATGCCAACAGTGAGGTCTTCTTCTAGAGTCACCCTGTAACCATGCCAACAGTGAGGTCTTCTTCTAGTCATCCTGTAACCATGCCAACAGTGAGGTCTTCTTCTAGAGTCATCCTGTAACCATGCCAACAGTGAGGTCTTCTTCTAGAGTCACCCTGTAACCATGCCAACAGTGAGGTCTCCTTCTAGAGTCACCCTGTAACCATGCCAACAGTGAGGTCTTCTTCTAGAGTCACCCTGTAACCATGCCAACAGTGAGGTCTCCTTCTAGAGTCACCCTGTAACCATGCCAACAGTGAGGTCTTCTTCTAGAGTCACCCTGTAACCATGCCAACAGTGAGGTCTCCTTCTAGAGTCACCCTGTAACCATGCCAACAGTGAGGTCTTCTTCTAGAGTCACCCTGTAACCATGCCAACAGTGAGGTCTTCTTCTAGAGTCACCCTGTAACCATGCCAACAGTGAGGTCTCCTTCTAGAGTCACCCTGTAACCATGCCAACAGTGAGGTCTTCTTCTAGAGTCACCCTGTAACCATGCCAACAGTGAGGTCTCCTTCTAGAGTCACCCTGTAACCATGCCAACAGTGAGGTCTTCTTCTAGAGTCACCCTGTAACCATGCCAACAGTGAGGTCTCCTTCTAGAGTCATCCTGTAACCATGCCAACAGTGAGGTCTCCTTCTAGAGTCATCCTGTAACCATGCCAACAGTGAGGTCTCCTTCTAGAGTCACCCTGTAACCATGCCAACAGTGAGGTCTTCTTCTAGAGTCACCCTGTAACCATGCCAACAGTGAGGTCTCCTTCTAGAGTCACCCTGTAACCATGCCAACAGTGAGGTCTTCTTCTAGAGTCACCCTGTAACCATGCCAACAGTGAGGTCTTCTTCTAGAGTCACCCTGTAACCATGCCAACAGTGAGGTCTCCTTCTAGTCACCCTGTAACCATGCCAACAGTGAGGTCTTCTTCTAGAGTCACCCTGTAACCATGCCAACAGTGAGGTCTTCTTCTAGAGTCACCCTGTAACCATGCCAACAGTGAGGTCTCCTTCTAGAGTCACCCTGTAACCATGCCAACAGTGAGGTCTCCTTCTAGAGTCACCCTGTAACCATGCCAACAGTGAGGTCTCCTTCTAGAGTCACCCTGTAACCATGCCAACAGTGAGGTCTTCTTCTAGAGTCACCCTGTAACCATGCCAACAGTGAGGTCTCCTTCTAGAGTCACCCTGTAACCATGCCAACAGTGAGGTCTTCTTCTAGAGTCACCCTGTAACCATGCCAACAGTGAGGTCTTCTTCTAGAGTCACCCTGTAACCATGCCAACAGTGAGGTCTCCTTCTAGAGTCACCCTGTAACCATGCCAACAGTGAGGTCTTCTTCTAGAGTCACCCTGTAACCATGCCAACAGTGAGGTCTCCTTCTAGAGTCACCCTGTAACCATGCCAACAGTGAGGTCTTCTTCTAGAGTCACCCTGTAACCATGCCAACAGTGAGGTCTTCTTCTAGAGTCACCCTGTAACCATGCCAACAGTGAGGTCTTCTTCTAGAGTCACCCTGTAACCATGCCAACAGTGAGGTCTCCTTCTAGAGTCATCCTGTAACCATGCCAACAGTGAGGTCTTCTTCTAGAGTCACCCTGTAACCATGCCAACAGTGAGGTCTTCTTCTAGAGTCACTCTGTAACCATGCCAACAGTGAGGTCTTCTTCTAGTCATCCTGTAACCATGCCAACAGTGAGGTCTCCTTCTAGAGTCACCCTGTAACCATGCCAACAGTGAGGTCTTCTTCTAGAGTCACCCTGTAACCATGCCAACAGTGAGGTCTTCTTCTAGTCATCCTGTAACCATGCCAACAGTGAGGTCTTCTTCTAGAGTCACCCTGTAACCATGCCAACAGTGAGGTCTTCTTCTAGAGTCACCCTGTAACCATGCCAACAGTGAGGTCTTCTTCTAGAGTCACCCTGTAACCATGCCAACAGTGAGGTCTTCTTCTAGAGTCACCCTGTAACCATGCCAACAGTGAGGTCTCCTTCTAGAGTCATCCTGTAACCATGCCAACAGTGAGGTCTCCTTCTAGAGTCATCCTGTAACGATGCCAACAGCGAGGTCTCCTTCTAGAGTCACCCTGTAACCATGCCAACAGTGAGGTCTTCTTCTAGAGTCATCCTGTAACCATGCCAACAGTGAGGTCTCCTTCTAGAGTCATCCTGTAACCATGCCAACAGTGAGGTCTTCTTCTAGTCATCCTGTAACCATGCCAACAGTGAGGTCTTCTTCTAGAGTCACCCTGTAACCATGCCAACAGTGAGGTCTTCTTCTAGAGTCACCCTGTAACCATGCCAACAGTGAGGTCTTCTTCTAGAGTCATCCTGTAACCATGCCAACAGTGAGGTCTTCTTCTAGAGTCACCCTGTAACCATGCCAACAGTGAGGTCTTCTTCTAGAGTCACCCTGTAACCATGCCAACAGTGAGGTCTTCTTCTAGAGTCACCCTGTAACCATGCCAACAGTGAGGTCTCCTTCTAGAGTCACCCTGTAACCATGCCAACAGTGAGGTCTTCTTCTAGAGTCATCCTGTAACCATGCCAACAGTGAGGTCTTCTTCTAGAGTCATCCTGTAACCATGCCAACAGCGAGGTCTTCTTCTAGAGTCACCCTGTAACCATGCCAACAGTGAGGTCTCCTTCTAGAGTCACCCTGTAACCATGCCAACAGTGAGGTCTTCTTCTAGAGTCATCCTGTAACCATGCCAACAGTGAGGTCTTCTTTTAGAGTCATCCTGTAACCATGCCAACAATGAGGTCTTCTTCTAGAGTCACCCTGTAACCATGCCAACAGTGAGGTCTCCTTCTAGAGTCACCCTGTAACCATGCCAACAGTGAGGTCTTCTTCTAGAGTCACCCTGTAACCATGCCAACAGTGAGGTCTCCTTCTAGAGTCACCCTGTAACCATGCCAACAGTGAGGTCTTCTTCTAGAGTCACCCTGTAACCATGCCAACAGTGAGGTCTTCTTCTAGAGTCACCCTGTAACCATGCCAACAGTGAGGTCTCCTTCTAGTCACCCTGTAACCATGCCAACAGTGAGGTCTTCTTCTAGAGTCACCCTGTAACCATGCCAACAGTGAGGTATTCTTCTAGAGTCACCCTGTAACCATGCCAACAGTGAGGTCTCCTTCTAGAGTCACCCTGTAACCATGCCAACAGTGAGGTCTCCTTCTAGAGTCACCCTGTAACCATGCCAACAGTGAGGTCTCCTTCTAGAGTCACCCTGTAACCATGCCAACAGTGAGGTCTTCTTCTAGAGTCACCCTGTAACCATGCCAACAGTGAGGTCTCCTTCTAGAGTCACCCTGTAACCATGCCAACAGTGAGGTCTTCTTCTAGAGTCACCCTGTAACCATGCCAACAGTGAGGTCTTCTTCTAGAGTCACCCTGTAACCATGCCAACAGTGAGGTCTCCTTCTAGAGTCACCCTGTAACCATGCCAACAGTGAGGTCTTCTTCTAGAGTCACCCTGTAACCATGCCAACAGTGAGGTCTCCTTCTAGAGTCACCCTGTAACCATGCCAACAGTGAGGTCTTCTTCTAGAGTCACCCTGTAACCATGCCAACAGTGAGGTCTTCTTCTAGAGTCACCCTGTAACCATGCCAACAGTGAGGTCTTCTTCTAGAGTCACCCTGTAACCATGCCAACAGTGAGGTCTCCTTATAGAGTCATCCTGTAACCATGCCAACAGTGAGGTCTTCTTCTAGAGTCACCCTGTAACCATGCCAACAGTGAGGTCTTCTTCTAGAGTCACCCTGTAACCATGCCAACAGTGAGGTCTTCTTCTAGTCATCCTGTAACCATGCCAACAGTGAGGTCTCCTTCTAGAGTCACCCTGTAACCATGCCAACAGTGAGGTCTTCTTCTAGAGTCACCCTGTAACCATGCCAACAGTGAGGTCTTCTTCTAGTCATCCTGTAACCATGCCAACAGTGAGGTCTTCTTCTAGAGTCACCCTGTAACCATGCCAACAGTGAGGTCTTCTTCTAGAGTCACCCTGTAACCATGCCAACAGTGAGGTCTTCTTCTAGAGTCACCCTGTAACCATGCCAACAGTGAGGTCTTCTTCTAGAGTCACCATGTAACCATGCCAACAGTGAGGTCTCCTTCTAGAGTCATCCTGTAACCATGCCAACAGTGAGGTCTCCTTCTAGAGTCATCCTGTAACCATGCCAACAGCGAGGTCTCCTTCTAGAGTCACCCTGTAACCATGCCAACAGTGAGGTCTTCTTCTAGAGTCATCCTGTAACCATGCCAACAGTGAGGTCTCCTTCTAGAGTCATCCTGTAACCATGCCAACAGTGAGGTCTTCTTCTAGTCATCCTGTAACCATGCCAACAGTGAGGTCTTCTTCTAGAGTCACCCTGTAACCATGCCAACAGTGAGGTCTTCTTCTAGAGTCACCCTGTAACCATGCCAACAGTGAGGTCTTCTTCTAGAGTCATCCTGTAACCATGCCAACAGTGAGGTCTTCTTCTAGAGTCACCCTGTAACCATGCCAACAGTGAGGTCTTCTTCTAGAGTCACCCTGTAACCATGCCAACAGTGAGGTCTTCTTCTAGAGTCACCCTGTAACCATGCCAACAGTGAGGTCTCCTTCTAGAGTCACCCTGTAACCATGCCAACAGTGAGGTCTTCTTCTAGAGTCATCCTGTAACCATGCCAACAGTGAGGTCTTCTTCTAGAGTCATCCTGTAACCATGCCAACAATGAGGTCTTCTTCTAGAGTCACCCTGTAACCATGCCAACAGTGAGGTCTTCTTCTAGAGTCACCCTGTAACCATGCCAACAGTGAGGTCTTCTTCTAGAGTCCTGTAACCATGCCAACAGTGAGGTCTTCTTCTAGAGTCATCCTGTAACCATGCCAACAGCGAGGTCTTCTTCTAGTCACCCTGTAACCATGCCAACAGTGAGGTCTTCTTCTAGAGTCACCCTGTAACCATGCCAACAGTGAGGTCTTCTTCTAGAGTCACCCTGTAACCATGCCAACAGTGAGGTCTTCTTCTAGAGTCATCCTGTAACCATGCCAACAGTGAGGTCTTCTTCTAGAGTCACCCTGTAACCATGCCAACAGTGAGGTCTCCTTCTAGAGTCACCCTGTAACCATGCCAACAGTGAGGTCTTCTTCTAGAGTCACCCTGTAACCATGCCAACAGTGAGGTCTTCTTCTAGAGTCACCCTGTAACCATGCCAACAGTGAGGTCTTCTTCTAGAGTCACCCTGTAACCATGCCAACAGTGAGGTCTCCTTCTAGAGTCACCCTGTAACCATGCCAACAGTGAGGTCTTCTTCTAGAGTCACCCTGTAACCATGCCAACAGTGAGGTCTCCTTCTAGAGTCACCCTGTAACCATGCCAACAGTGAGGTCTTCTTCTAGAGTCACCCTGTAACCATGCCAACAGTGAGGTCTTCTTCTAGAGTCACCCTGTAACCATGCCAACAGTGAGGTCTTCTTCTAGAGTCACCCTGTAACCATGCCAACAGTGAGGTCTCCTTCTAGAGTCATCCTGTAACCATGCCAACAGTGAGGTCTTCTTCTAGAGTCACCCTGTAACCATGCCAACAGTGAGGTCTTCTTCTAGAGTCACCCTGTAACCATGCCAACAGTGAGGTCTTCTTCTAGTCATCCTGTAACCATGCCAACAGTGAGGTCTCCTTCTAGAGTCACCCTGTAACCATGCCAACAGTGAGGTCTTCTTCTAGAGTCACCCTGTAACCATGCCAACAGTGAGGTCTTCTTCTAGTCATCCTGTAACCATGCCAACAGTGAGGTCTTCTTCTAGTCACCCTGTAACCATGCCAACAGTGAGGTCTTCTTCTAGAGTCACCCTGTAACCATGCCAACAGTGAGGTCTTCTTCTAGAGTCACCCTGTAACCATGCCAACAGTGAGGTCTTCTTCTAGAGTCACCCTGTAACCATGCCAACAGTGAGGTCTCCTTCTAGAGTCATCCTGTAACCATGCCAACAGTGAGGTCTCCTTCTAGAGTCATCCTGTAACCATGCCAACAGCGAGGTCTCCTTCTAGAGTCACCCTGTAACCATGCCAACAGTGAGGTCTTCTTCTAGAGTCATCCTGTAACCATGCCAACAGTGAGGTCTTCTTCTAGAGTCACCCTGTAACCATGCCAACAGTGAGGTCTTCTTCTAGAGTCACCCTGTAACCATGCCAACAGTGAGGTCTTCTTCTAGAGTCACCCTGTAACCATGCCAACAGTGAGGTCTCCTTCTAGAGTCACCCTGTAACCATGCCAACAGTGAGGTCTTCTTCTAGAGTCATCCTGTAACCATGCCAACAGTGAGGTCTTCTTCTAGAGTCATCCTGTAACCATGCCAACAATGAGGTCATCTTCTAGAGTCACCCTGTAACCATGCCAACAGTGAGGTCTTCTTCTAGAGTCACCCTGTAACCATGCCAACAGTGAGGTCTTCTTCTAGAGTCCTGTAACCATGCCAACAGTGAGGTCTTCTTCTAGTCATCCTGTAACCATGCCAACAGCGAGGTCTTCTTCTAGTCACCCTGTAACCATGCCAACAGTGAGGTCTTCTTCTAGAGTCACCCTGTAACCATGCCAACAGTGAGGTCTTCTTCTAGAGTCACCCTGTAACCATGCCAACAGTGAGGTCTTCTTCTAGAGTCATCCTGTAACCATGCCAACAGTGAGGCCTTCTTCTAGAGTCACCCTGTAACCATGCCAACAGTGAGGTCTCCTTCTAGAGTCACCCTGTAACCATGCCAACAGTGAGGTCTTCTTCTAGAGTCACCCTGTAACCATGCCAACAGTGAGGTCTTCTTCTAGAGTCACCCTGTAACCATGCCAACAGTGAGGTCTTCTTCTAGTCACCCTGTAACCATGCCAACAGTGAGGTATCCTTCTAGTCACCCTGTAACCATGCCAACAGTGAGGTCTCCTTCTAGAGTCACCCTGTAACCATGCCAACAGTGAGGTCTCCTTCTAGTCACCCTGTAACCATGCCAACAGTGAGGTCTCCTTCTAGAGTCACCCTGTAACCATGCCAACAGCGAGGTCTTCTTCTAGAGTCACCCTGTAACCATGCCAACAGTGAGGTCTCCTTCTAGAGTCACCCTGTAACCATGCCAACAGTGAGGTCTTCTTCTAGAGTCACCCTGTAACCATGCCAACAGTGAGGTCTTCTTCTAGAGTCATCCTGTAACCATGCCAACAGTGAGGTCTTCTTCTAGAGTCATCCTGTAACCATGCCAACAGTGAGGTCTTCTTCTAGAGTCACCCTGTAACCATGCCAACAGTGAGGTCTTCTTCTAGAGTCATCCTGTAACCATGCCAACAGTGAGGTCTTCTTCTAGAGTCACCCTGTAACCATGCCAACAGTGAGGTCTCCTTCTAGAGTCACCCTGTAACCATGCCAACAGTGAGGTCTTCTTCTAGAGTCACCCTGTAACCATGCCAACAGTGAGGTCTTCTTCTAGAGTCACCCTGTAACCATGCCACCAGTGAGGTCTCCTTCTAGAGTCATCCTGTAACCATGCCAACAGTGAGGTCTTCTTCTAGAGTCACCCTGTAACCATGCCAACAGTGAGGTCTTCTTCTAGAGTCATCCTGTAACCATGCCAACAGTGAGGTCTCCTTCTAGAGTCACCCTGTAACCATGCCAACAGTGAGGTCTTCTTCTAGTCACCCTGTAACCATGCCAACAGTGAGGTCTTCTTCTAGAGTCACCCTGTAACCATGCCAACAGTGAGGTCTTCTTCTAGAGTCATCCTGTAACCATGCCAACAGTGAGGTCTCCTTCTAGAGTCACCCTGTAACCATGCCAACAGTGAGGTCTTCTTCTAGAGTCACCCTGTAACCATGCCAACAGTGAGGTCTTCTTCTAGAGTCACCCTGTAACCATGCCAACAGTGAGGTCTCCTTCTAGAGTCATCCTGTAACCATGCCAACAGTGAGGTCTCCTTCTAGAGTCACCCTGTAACCATGCCAACAGTGAGGTCTTCTTCTAGAGTCACCCTGTAACCATGCCAACAGTGAGGTCTTCTTCTAGTCACCCTGTAACCATGCCAACAGTGAGGTCTTCTTCTAGAGTCACCCTGTAACCATGCCAACAGTGAGGTCTTCTTCTAGAGTCACCATGTAACCATGCCAACAGCGAGGTCTTCTTCTAGAGTCACCCTGTAACCATGCCAACAGTGAGGTCTTCTTCTAGAGTCACCCTGTAACCATGCCAACAGTGAGGTCTTCTTCTAGTCACCCTGTAACCATGCCAACAGTGAGGTCTTCTTCTAGAGTCACCCTGTAACCATGCCAACAGTGAGGTCTTCTTCTAGAGTCACCCTGTAACCATGCCAACAGCGAGGTCTTCTTCTAGTCACCCTGTAACCATGCCAACAGTGAGGTCTCCTTCTAGAGTCACCCTGTAACCATGCCAACAGTGAGGTCTCCTTCTAGAGTCACCCTGTAACCATGCCAACAGTGAGGTCTTCTTCTAGAGTCACCCTGTAACCATGCCAACAGTGAGGTCTCCTTCTAGAGTCACCCTGTAACCATGCCAACAGTGAGGTCTCCTTCTAGAGTCACCCTGTAACCATGCCAACAGCGAGGTCTCCTTCTAGAGTCATCCTGTAACCATGCCAACAGTGAGGTCTCCTTCTAGAGTCATCCTGTAACCATGCCAACAGTGAGGTCTCCTTCTAGAGTCATCCTGTAACCATGCCAACAGTGAGGTCTTCTTCTAGTCATCCTGTAACCATGCCAACAGTGAGGTCTTCTTCTAGAGTCACCCTGTAACCATGCCAACAGTGAGGTCTTCTTCTAGAGTCACCCTGTAACCATGCCAACAGTGAGGTCTCCTTCTAGAGTCACCCTGTAACCATGCCAACAGCGAGGTCTCCTTCTAGAGTCACCCTGTAACCATGCCAACAGTGAGGTCTCCTTCTAGAGTCACCCTGTAACCATGCCAACAGTGAGGTCTCCTTCTAGAGTCACCCTGTAACCATGCCAACAGTGAGGTCTTCTTCTAGAGTCACCCTGTAACCATGCCAACAGTGAGGTCTTCTTCTAGAGTCATCCTGTAACCATGCCAACAGTGAGGTCTTCTTCTAGAGTCACCCTGTAACCATGCCAACAGTGAGGTCTCCTTCTAGAGTCATCCTGTAACCATGCCAACAGTGAGGTCTTCTTCTAGAGTCATCCTGTAACCATGCCAACAGTGAGGTCTCCTTCTAGAGTCATCCTGTAACCATGCCAACAGTGAGGTCTCCTTCTAGAGTCACCCTGTAACCATGCCAACAGTAAGGTCTTCTTCTAGAGTCACCCTGTAACCATGCCAACAGTGAGGTCTTCTTCTAGAGTCATCCTGTAACCATGCCAACAGTGAGGTCTCCTTCTAGAGTCACCCTGTAACCATGCCAACAGTGAGGTCTTCTTCTAGAGTCACCCTGTAACCATGCCAACAGTGAGGTCTTCTTCTAGAGTCACCTTGTAACCATGCCAACAGTGAGGTCTCCTTCTAGAGTCACCCTGTAACCATGCCAACAGTGAGGTCTTCTTCTAGAGTCACCCTGTAACCATGCCAACAGCGAGGTCTCCTTCTAGAGTAATTTCACTAGAAAACTAAAACAAAGCTTCGTACATCACAGCCTTGAAGCTGAGCTGCTGTCTCCCCTAAAAACATGATCATCCAGCCTCCTATCAAGTGATGACATCATCCAGCCTCCTATCAAGTGATGACATCATCCACCAAGTGACCCCGAAGAACAATCAAGACATACAGGTACCGTAAATTCTCAAATATAGGACGTGTCTTGTATTTACCTCAGCTGCAAAGAGCACCAGGCCTTTATTAGAGAGAGGCTTATATAAGAGGCAGGCCTTAATTTCACAAACTGGCCAATTGTAATTGTGATTGATTGATTTTATTTAGACATGAGTACGGTATTTGCTTTGTCAGGGTGAAACTGGTGGATTAACGTAATTCACACACTGAAGTTGGAACTGTCTATATAGGTTGCGGGGTCCGGGGACGATTTAGCGTGTGGTACCTTCTCGACCTCAGTCGAATCGAGTTGATGATAACATGCAGTAGCTTTAGCTAACGCTATCATAGCCATCATGATCTGTAATGTCAACTGGACAACGCAAGCCCCGCCTGCCGATGCCATATAGATAGCGAACGTTAACCAACATTTGCAAAACAAGCCAACGTCATCCAGCTGACACCACAGATCTGGCTATGATGACAACGTTAGCTAACGCTAATGCTAACGCGAGGGAAACGTTAATGTAGTCAGTGTAGAGAGAGGCAGCACTAAATTTGCATTGGCAAGAGTTTATCTCATTCTATATCACGACACAAAAAAAATAAAAATAAAAAATTGCGACCTTGTATCGAATATAATAGGCCCGTCCTTTATTCGAGTACCCTCCACTATTAGAGGATTTACGGTATATTCCTTCAAGGTTTTCTATGGTAAATGCACAAAAGCTAAAATTAACTAAATTATATATATATATTATTTATTTATATTTATATAAAAGGATTATAGTTTGATTTCCTTTGCACAACAGATCCCATCTGGACAGTCACTGGACAGACTCTTCTTCTGCAGGATATAATGTACAGCCTTCCCACTGAACCCAGGTGACTCCATTCCTCAACCTGCGGCTCCCTCTAGTGGACGACACGTCTACAACACTGCAGTGATGTGCTGCTCAAGACTAGCCGTGGTGATTAACACACACACACATAGACGCCTACGTAATGGAGCAGGCGAAGCGGGTGCTCTACCAGTATTGAACTTGGGGGAGCAAACTTGTCTCTTTGCTCCCTCACTTTTTGATCATATGATATATCCCCCCCCCCAATATATAAATATTATCTAACCATAACTACGTAATTTCAATCAAATTAATAATACGCAATGACACTTAATAGCAAGTTTTTAAGTTTCCAAAGATTGCGACACCCCCTGCCCGATATGGTTTGATGTTCAGTGTATTCATAAGTGTATTGCTCTCCTTAATGTAGAATGATATGGTGACTGTACAGACTCAGGAAGGAGAGAAAGAGACCCAAGAGTTACAGGTAATGGAAATATCAGACAGTCAGCTTAAAGTGTAGGATAACATAACAAATTAAGACAGAAATACTTGGATTATATATCCCCCCCTCTCTCCCTTTCTTTACAGAGTAGCATAAAGATTGTGTATTCAAACCGGTTCAGTGTATTCATAAGTGTATTGCTCTCCTTAATGTAGAATGATATGGTGACTGTGCAGACTCAGGGAGGAGGCAGAGAAGGAGAGAAAGAGACCCAAGAGTTACAGGTAATGGAAATATCAGACAGCTTAAAGTGTAGGATAACATAACAAATTAAGACACAAAATAGGCTATATTTACAGCAGACCCTGTTATTGTTCCTTGTTGGTATTTTTTCTCTCTTTCTTATTAAAAACTTGGCCTATTTGAAAGGAGATTGATTTAATAAAAATAAAAGAGCGAAAAATCAATATATAGTATATATACAGTATATATATATATTAATATATTATTATTATTATAGTAATTGGCTATCATACTGCAATATAAACTGAGTTTTATAGTGAAAAGAGCAGCTTTATTAGTCAAGATTGAAGGCTCTATATTGCAGGAAATTGCACGTACAGGTTCATTAAATGAAAAAAATATCTGCCGTGGAGGGGGTCGGCCCGGACATCCTCCAAACCACCCCTTGCCTGTCAAAAAAAAAAAAAAAAAAAAAAAATTGGCACCCCCACTTTCAACTATAACTAGGCGGCCATGCACGCACACGCACTGCATGCTACAAACGCTACATTCAGCCATGTATGTTAGTGTTTTGGTTTGGTTTCCCCTCGACATGACTGGTTAAACCACGACAGGACTGGTTAAACCACGACCATGCCGGCTCTGGAGCTGATATTTCCACACTCTTACAGGTTAAGGTGCTTTTAGCCATCAAGCTTGTCAACTTTACCTGATCATTCTATCTCCTACTGCAGATCCTCGGGTATTAAATCTATAATGTGTATAGTGGAACAATCAATGACAAAGGCATCACGAAGGAACAATATTCACAGAAAGAGACCCTTTAGATGCCAGGGTGAGGGTCCAGTCATCATGTCATCAACGTCACATGATAACAGGGTCACATGGTAACAGGGTCACATGGTAACAGGGTCACATGATAACAGGGTCACATGATAACAGAGTGTAGTAGGGGTGGACGGTATAAACGGTATGAATTTGCACTACGGTAGACTAGAGCAGCTAGTCACAGCAGTAGCAATGACGTTAACGTTACTTGACGATCCACTCGACGTTTGCAGTGGTCGTTGCATAGTGTTTAATTGTACTGAGTTTTCTCCACTTGCTCACGGACCTTGCCATATAGTTTGGGCATTTCAATTTGGCTAAGGAGGCTGAGAGGAGACTTGCTTTAGCGCAGCAACAGGCTAACGTTAGCCGCTAAGCTAACTAACTAACTTGACTCCGCGGCACCAGTTCCATTAGTGAGGAAAGGGGGGGGGGGGGTATATTGACGAGGCTTGACAACAGAGGTTCAAAGATAACTTCACATTTATTTGGCTATTCATTTCTTTATATCGCTTTATCCATCAGGCTGCTCCCGTTTCCAATTCTGTGTTGACAATAATATCCTGGTGTGACATCATCACCTACGGCATCTTAGGACGCTCAAACATATTACGTCACGCTCTCTCGCTCTCTCTACGTTGTCAAACATGTACACTAAAGTTAAGTTATGTTGGAGTTTTATTGTGTTTGAGTTGTTTGAGGGAAAGAAACCTCCTGTCCTGCTGTAGTTTTTATTTTCACTTTGTGCCGCTTGATTTTATTGTATTTCATGAAAAAAGTGTTTTTCAGAGATGGAAGTAACTTGAGAAAAGGTTTTGCATTTTTCTATGGCAGTTTTGCACAATAAATGTTCTTAACACTTTGACTGCCAGGGGGCGTCTTTAGACGTCTTTGCTGGCCATGCTAAAGTTGCCGGGGGACGCTGTACGTCGTCTTTATATCAATATTTCAAAAATCTGCGATCGGATTCATAATGTCCCTCCGCTGGCCTGAGACACAAGTGTGATCTCCTCTCAATCCTCTAGCGGTTCAAGACCGCCATCTGGTGGCCGATCGGCAGATCGAAACCGGATGTCAACCTTTAACCCGGTAGGACTCACTCCATATGGGGTCCGGGCACTCGCTAATGTTAGAGAGACTCCGTCTTCACACAGTGAACATCGATCGCTGCAAATAACTCGAAAAAACAACATGATTTGGACGTATATATTATTATACAACCTGGAAATGGACCGACTATTTCAACATCCCATAATGGAAAACTGTCTACCCCACGCTGATCGCCCAACGGCCCGCGGAGACTGGGGTGAGTTTTAGCGTGTAATATTACCGTGTTCGACACTAACTGCTATGATGAACATTTGACCCACATTAGATGATTGGTATAACGCTGCCCACGGAATTATAAACGCCCCCTCGCCCATCCGGTCAACATCAGATGACGTGTAGTAACTTCTAGAAGTACGTCTAGTTGGAATTTTTTATATCGCGCTGATTGCCATCAAACTGTATTTCATCATCAATATAATGCATTTGGGGCTATATATCACGTTCTGGAGAAAGCTGCAGAAAGAGATGAAAACATACTTATACATTAGACCATACTTTACTATGAATATGTGAATGAAAAAGTTTAACGTTGCTACACAATGAACAATACATATAGGACTTTGAATGGGCCCTAATAATGGCAATGTAGCAATAGAATTTAAAAAGTTATAGCCCTGCAAAGAAGGGGACTTTCTCCATAGACAAATAGCGCTGGCAATCTATGGTATATCATTAATTTAACCTTAGGCAACCAAAGTGTTAAAATACCTCTGTACTATGTGAAATATGTCCTAGTAATACAAGAGTACAGTACAGTAATAGCTGCCAGTGTTTTACCCCTTCAGAAGCATTATATAGACATTTTAAGATAAATGAATATACCATGAAATATACCGTTACCGTCTATGCTTCAAATGATACCGTGATATAAGTTTTAGACCATACCGTCCAGCCCTAGGGTCACATGGTAACAGGGTCACATGGTAACAGGGTCACATGGTAACAGGGTCACATGATAACAGGGTCACATGATAACAGGGTCACATGGTAACAGGGTCACATGGTAACAGGGTCACATGGTAACAGAGTCACATGATAACAGGGTCACATGGTAACAGGGTCACATGATAACAGGGTGTAGGGTCACATGGTAACAGGGTCACATGGTAACAGGGTCACATGATAACAGGGTGTAGGGTCACATGGTAACAGGGTCACATGGTAACAGGGTCACATGATAACAGGGTCACATGGTAACAGGGTCACATGATAACAGGGTCACATGGTAACAGGGTGTAGGGTCACATGGTAACAGGGTCACATGATAACAGGGTGTAGGGTCACATGGTAACAGGGTCACATGATAACAGGGTCACATGGTAACAGGGTCACATGATAACAGGGTCACATGATAACAGGGTCACATGGTAACAGGGTCACATGGTAACAGGGTCACATGATAACAGGGTCACATGGTCACATGATAACAGGGTCACATGATAACAGGGTCACATGGTCACATGATAACAGGGTCACATGGTAACAGGGTCACATGGTAACAGGGTCACATGGTCACATGATAACAGGGTCACATGATAACAGGGTCACATGGTAACAGGGTTACATGGTAACAGGGTCACATGATAACAGGGTCACATGGTAACAGGGTCACATGGTAACAGGGTCACATGGTCACATGATAACAGGGTCACATGGTCACATGATAACAGGGTCACATGATAACAGGGTCACATGGTAACAGGGTCACATGGTAACAGGGTCACATGATAACAGGGTCACATGATAACAGAGTCACATGGTAACAGGGTCACATGGTAACAGGGTCACATGGTAACAGGGTCACATGGTAACAGGGTCACATGGTAACAGGGTCACATGATAACAGGGTGTAGGGTCACATGGTAACAGGGTCACATGGTAACAGGGTCACATGGTAACAGGGTCACATGATAACAGGGTGTAGGGTCACATGGTAACAGGGTCACATGGTAACAGGGTCACATGGTAACAGGGTCACATGGTCACATGATAACAGGGTGTAGGGTCACATGGTAACAGGGTCACATGGTAACAGGGTCACATGGTAACAGGGTCACATGGTAACAGGGTCACATGGGGTCACATGGTAACAGGGTCACATGGTACAGAGTGTAGGGTTACCGCTGGCCCTGCCCGCTCCGGTACCGCGCCGAGGGGATGAGGATCGGGTCGTCGTCACTGTCCTCCGAGTCCTGGTTGCTGCGTGTGGGCTGACCCTGCCCCCCCGCTCCCCCCCCTCCCCCCCCCGGCCCCTCCTCTCCCGCCGGCTCCCGTCTCCTGCAGCCCCCCGACGTGTCCTCCCCCCCCTCTGGAGAGGCCACGCCCCCCCTGGAGGGCCACGAAGACGAGCTGCCCTGGGTGAGCGAGGAGGAGGAAGAGGAGGAAGAGGAGGCGGGTCTGGTCTGTGAGACAGCTGTAGGAGGAACACACAGGAGAGGACAGTTAGATCATATAGAGACAGAGGAGGAGGAGGAACACACAGGAGAGGACAGTTAGATCATATAGAGACAGAGGAGGAGGAGGAACACACAGGAGAGGACAGTTAGATCATATAGAGACAGAGGAGGAGGAACACACAGGAGAGGACAGTTAGATCATATAGAGACAGAGGAGGAGGAGGAACACACAGGAGAGGACAGTTAGATCATATAGAGACAGAGGAGGAGGAGGAACACACAGGAGAGGACAGTTAGATCATATAGAGACAGAGGAGGAGGAACACACAGGAGAGGACAGTTAGATCATATAGAGACAGAGGAGGAGGAGGAACACACAGGAGAGGACAGTTAGATCATATAGAGACAGAGGAGGAGGAGGAACACACAGGAGAGGACAGTTAGATCATATAGAGACAGAGGAGGAGGAGGAACACACAGGAGAGGACAGTTAGATCATATAGAGACAGAGGAGGAGGAACACACAGGAGAGGACAGTTAGATCATATAGAGACAGAGGAGGAGGAGGAACACACAGGAGAGGACAGTTAGATCATATAGAGACAGAGGAGGAGGAGGAACACACAGGAGAGGACAGTTAGATCATATAGAGACAGAGGAGGAGGAGGAACACACAGGAGAGGACAGTTAGATCATATAGAGACAGAGGAGGAGGAACACACAGGAGAAGACAGTTAGATCATATAGAGACAGAGGAGGAGGAACACACAGGAGAGGACAGTTAGATCATATAGAGACAGAGGAGGAGGAACACACAGGAGAGGACAGGTAGATCATATAGAGACAGAGGAGGAGGAACACACAGGAGAGGACAGTTAGATCATATAGAGACAGAGGAGGAGGAGGAACACACAGGAGAGGACAGTTAGATCATATAGAGACAGAGGAGGAGGAGGAACACACAGGAGAGGACAGTTAGATCATATAGAGACAGAGGAGGAGGAGGAACACACAGGAGAGGACAGTTAGATCATATAGAGACAGAGGAGGAGGAGGAACACACAGGAGAGGACAGTTAGATCATATAGAGACAGAGGAGGAGGAACACACAGGAGAGGACAGTTAGATCATATAGAGACAGAGGAGGAGGAACACACAGGAGAGGACAGTTAGATCATATAGAGACAGAGGAGGAGGAGGAACACACATGAGAGGACAGTTAGATCATATAGAGACAGAGGAGGAGGAGGAACACACAGGAGAGGACAGTTAGATCATATAGAGACAGAGGAGGAGGAGGAACACACAGGAGAGGACAGTTAGATCATATAGAGACAGAGGAGGAGGAACACACAGGAGAGGACAGTTAGATCATATAGAGACAGAGGAGGAGGAACACACAGGAGAGGACAGTTAGATCATATAGAGACAGAGGAGGAGGAACACACAGGAGAGGACAGTTAGATCATATAGAGACAGAGGAGGAGGAGGAACACACAGGAGAGGACAGTTAGATCATATAGAGACAGAGGAGGAGGAGGAACACACAGGAGAGGACAGTTAGATCATATAGAGACAGAGGAGGAGGAACACACAGGAGAGGACAGTTAGATCATATAGAGACAGAGGAGGAGGAGGAACACACAGGAGAGGACAGTTAGATCATATAGAGACAGAGGAGGAGGAGGAACACACAGGAGAAGACAGTTAGATCATATAGAGACAGAGGAGGAGGAACACACAGGAGAGGACAGTTAGATCATATAGAGACAGAGGAGGAGGAACACACAGGAGAGGACAGTTAGATCATATAGACAGAGGAGGAGGAGGAACACACAGGAGAGGACAGTTAGATCATATAGAGACAGAGGAGGAGGAGGAACACACAGGAGAGGACAGTTAGATCATATAGAGACAGAGGAGGAGGAGGAACACACAGGAGAGGACAGTTAGATCATATAGAGACAGAGGAGGAGCAACACACAGGAGAGGACAGTTAGATCATATAGAGACAGAGGAGGAGGAGGAACACACAGGAGAGGACAGTTAGATCATATAGAGACAGAGGAGGAGGAGGAACACACAGGAGAGGACAGTTAGATCATATAGAGACAGAGGAGGAGGAACACACAGGAGAGGACAGTTAGATCATATAGAGACAGAGGAGGAGGAGGAACACACAGGAGAGGACAGTTAGATCATATAGAGACAGAGGAGGAACACACAGGAGAGGACAGTTAGATCATATAGAGACAGATGAGGAGGAGGAACACACAGGAGAGGACAGTTAGATCATATAGAGACAGAGGAGGAGGAACACACAGGAGAGGACAGTTAGATCATATAGAGACAGAGGAGGAGGAGGAACACACAGGAGAGGACAGTTAGATCATATAGAGACAGAGGAGGAGGAGGAACACACAGGAGAGGACAGTTAGATCATATAGAGACAGAGGAGGAGGAGGAACACACAGGAGAGGACAGTTAGATCATATAGAGACAGAGGAGGAGGAACACACAGGAGAGGACAGTTAGATCATATAGAGACAGAGGAGGAGGAGGAACACACAGGAGAGGACAGTTAGATCATATAGAGACAGAGGAGGAGGAGGAACACACAGGAGAGGACAGTTAGATCATATAGAGACAGAGGAGGAGGAACACACAGGAGAGGACAGTTAGATCATATAGAGACAGAGGAGGAGGAGGAACACACAGGAGAGGACAGTTAGATCATATAGAGACAGAGGAGGAGGAGGAACACACAGGAGAGGACAGTTAGATCATATAGAGACAGAGGAGGAGGAACACACAGGAGAGGACAGTTAGATCATATAGAGACAGAGGAGGAGGAGGAACACACAGGAGAGGACAGTTAGATCATATAGAGACAGAGGAGGAGGAGGAACACACAGGAGAGGACAGTTAGATCATATAGAGACAGAGGAGGAGGAACACACAGGAGAGGACAGTTAGATCATATAGAGACAGAGGAGGAGGAGGAACACACAGCAGAGGACAGTTAGATCATATAGAGACAGAGGAGGAGGAGGAACACACAGGAGAGGACAGTTAGATCATATAGAGACAGAGGAGGAGGAGGAACACACAGGAGAGGACAGTTAGATCATATAGAGACAGAGGAGGAGGAGGAACACACAGGAGAGGACAGTTAGATCATATAGAGACAGAGGAGGAGGAGGAACACACAGGAGAGGACAGTTAGATCATATAGAGACAGAGGAGGAGGAACACACAGGAGAGGACAGTTAGATCATATAGAGACAGAGGAGGAGGAGGAACACACAGGAGAGGACAGTTAGATCATATAGAGACAGAGGAGGAGGAGGAACACACAGGAGAGGACAGTTAGATCATATAGAGACAGAGGAGGAGGAGGAACACACAGGAGAGGACAGTTAGATCATATAGAGACAGAGGAGGAGGAGGAACACACAGGAGAGGACAGTTAGATCATATAGAGACAGAGGAGGAGGAGGAACACACAGGAGAGGACAGTTAGATCATATAGAGACAGAGGAGGAGGAGGAACACACAGGAGAGGACAGTTAGATCATATAGAGACAGAGGAGGAGGAGGAACACACAGGAGAGGACAGTTAGATCATATAGAGACAGAGGAGGAGGAGGAACACACAGGAGAGGACAGTTAGATCATATAGAGACAGAGGAGGAGGAACACACAGGAGAGGACAGTTAGATCATATAGAGACAGAGGAGGAGGAGGAACACACAGGAGAGGACAGTTAGATCATATAGAGACAGAGGAGGAGGAGGAACACACAGGAGAGGACAGTTAGATCATATAGAGACAGAGGAGGAGGAGGAACACACAGGAGAGGACAGTTAGATCATATAGAGACAGAGGAGGAGGAGGAACACACAGGAGAGGACAGTTAGATCATATAGAGACAGAGGAGGAGGAGGAACACACAGGAGAGGACAGTTAGATCATATAGAGACAGAGGAGGAGGAACACACAGGAGAGGACAGTTAGATCATATAGAGACAGAGGAGGAGGAGGAACACACAGGAGAGGACAGTTAGATCATATAGAGACAGAGGAGGAGGAACACACAGGAGAGGACAGTTAGATCATATAGAGACAGAGGAGGAGGAACACACAGGAGAGGACAGTTAGATCATATAGAGACAGAGGAGGAGGAGGAACACACAGGAGAGGACAGTTAGATCATATAGAGACAGAGGAGGAGGAGGAACACACAGGAGAGGACAGTTAGATCATATAGAGACAGAGGAGGAGGAACACACAGGAGAGGACAGTTAGATCATATAGAGACAGAGGAGGAGGAGGAACACACAGGAGAGGACAGTTAGATCATATAGAGACAGAGGAGGAGGAGGAACACACAGGAGAGGACAGTTAGATCATATAGAGACAGAGGAGGAGGAGGAACACACAGGAGAGGACAGTTAGATCATATAGAGACAGAGGAGGAGGAACACACAGGAGAGGACAGTTAGATCATATAGAGACAGAGGAGGAGGAGGAACACACAGGAGAGGACAGTTAGATCATATAGAGACAGAGGAGGAGGAACACACAGGAGAGGACAGTTAGATCATATAGAGACAGAGGAGGAGGAGGAACACACAGGAGAGGACAGTTAGATCATATAGAGACAGAGGAGGAGGAGGAACACACAGGAGAGGACAGTTAGATCATATAGAGACAGAGGAGGAGGAACACACAGGAGAGGACAGTTAGATCATATAGAGACAGAGGAGGAGGAGGAACACACAGGAGAGGACAGTTAGATCATATAGAGACAGAGGAGGAGGAGGAACACACAGGAGAGGACAGTTAGATCATATAGAGACAGAGGAGGAGGAGGAACACACAGGAGAGGACAGTTAGATCATATAGAGACAGAGGAGGAACACACAGGAGAGGACAGTTAGATCATATAGAGACAGATGAGGAGGAGGAACACACAGGAGAGGACAGTTAGATCATATAGAGACAGAGGAGGAGGAGGAACACACAGGAGAGGACAGTTAGATCATATAGAGACAGAGGAGGAGGAACACACAGGAGAGGACAGTTAGATCATATAGAGACAGAGGAGGAGGAACACACAGGAGAGGACAGTTAGATCATATAGAGACAGAGGAGGAGGAGGAACACACAGGAGAGGACAGTTAGATCATATAGAGACAGAGGAGGAGGAGGAACACACAGGAGAGGACAGTTAGATCATATAGAGACAGAGGAGGAGGAGGAACACACAGGAGAGGACAGTTAGATCATATAGAGACAGAGGAGGAGGAGGAACACACAGGAGAGGACAGTTAGATCATATAGAGACAGAGGAGGAGGAACACACAGGAGAGGACAGTTAGATCATATAGAGACTATAACAGATCTGGACTGACCGGAACCTGGGGACTATAACAGATCTGGACTGACCGGAACCTGGGGACTATAACAGATCTGGACTGACCGGAACCTGGGGACTATAACAGATCTGGACTGACCGGAACCTGGGGACTATAACAGATCTGGGCTGACCGGAACCTGGGGACTATAACAGATCTGGGCTGACCGGAACCTGGGGACTATAACAGATCTGGGCTGACCGGAACCTGGGGACTATAACAGATCTGGGCTGACCGGAACCTGGGGACTATAAACAGATCTGGACTGACCGGAACCTTCCGCTGGGGACTATAAACAGATCTGGACTGACCGGAACCTGGGGACTATAAACTAGGGCTGGGCGATATGACGATATTATATAAATATCGGGTACAGTTCATTAACGATACACTTTTTAAATGTATCGTGGATATCGTGATGTTTTGCCCAAGAGGATTGTGTCGCGTCAATCTGGTCCACACGTTGAAACTTTTGAACAGCGCCGCCCCACACACACACTACTGCATCAAAGTTACTACTTATGATAACAAAGGCATTCGTTTTGTGGCATTAACGTTATATAGTTACACGTTCAATAACATCAGCGTATTTACATAGCAACGTCCGAGGTCGACCTAGATATAGCAAGCATTAGTCGTTCATATCTCAGCCCGTGCTGACTCAGTTGTGACCATTCTACGGTCTGTTAATAAAGTTTTCAATCAGACAGATGTATGGAAAGGCTTTTATTATAACATCCGTTGCAGTAAAATCATTATGCCTCCAGTCGTTTAGTCATCCTGCGGAGCTAAAAGCTAAACGTCGGCCGCGGGGAGCTACCGCTACCATTGTTGTTGTCATTGAGCTCTCCAATGGCGGAAGTAAAAAATAATACGCGCTTGCCGATTGGTGCTAAGAACAGCAGGGCGGGTGCAAGCGGTGTGATGTAATTGGCAGACTCGACTGTCAATCAAAATGATTCTGTTTGCCGTCTGAATGAATGAAAACGTTATTAACTAATTGCAGCATGGGTACAATACAGTACAGCTCAATACAACAACAGTCAACAGTGGACGGGAGGATGCAGACCAGAGAAAGACTTTCGTCTTGTTTACATCAGGGTCCCCCATTTTCAATTCATCATATTTCATATCTAAATCATATAATATCTCATTGCTAAATATATGCAATATATAATCTAATAATCCAATAATCTAAATCTAATATATAATATAAAAATGCTAAATGCATGGGTATTTTATTTTGTCTTTAATGTTAGCTTGCAAACTCAAATACTGTCTTGGTAAGCCTCATAATGAATTGTTTGGGGAAAAAAAGAAAAACATTGTGATGCGTATCGTGTATCGCCGAAAGGTCAGAAAATATCGTGATATCATATTTAGGCCATATCGCCCAGCCCTACTATAAACAGATCTGGACTGACCGGAACCTGGGGACTATAAACAGATCTGGACTGACCGGAACCTGGGGACTATAAACAGATCTGGGCTGACCGGAGCTCCCGACCTATCAGATGACTGTACCTCCCGACCTATCAGACGGCTGTACCTGCAGAGCCAGTAAAAGGGTCCATACGGTGGTTCTCCTTTCTGATTGGCTGCATGTTGCTCACCTTGCTGTGATGTGGAGCTCCCTGCAGACGGGCTCTCTCTCTGATTGGCTGCAGACGGGCTCTCTCTCCGATTGGCTGCAGACGGGCTCTCTCTCCGATTGGCTGCAGACAGGCTCTCTCTCTGATTGGCTGCAGACGGGCTCTCTCTCTGATTGGCTGCAGACGGGCTCTCTCTCTGATTGGCTGCAGACGGGCTCTCTCTCTGATTGGCTGCAGACGCTTTGGACCCGTTGCCTCTGGAGCTGCCGGTTCTGCCGGTTCTGCCGGTCCTGGACGGCCCGGGAGGAGTCCTGTGGTGTTATTATGATGTAAGACTGATGTTTAGACGGAGAGAGTCTGAACAGAAACCGCAGAAGTCGTCTTGCTGTCTCACTTTTAATTTGGCGTTTAGACTTGTGTTTTGGAGGGAATTCTGCGTGCAGACGAGGCTGTAAAAGTGTGAGTAAATGTCGGCGTTATTGATGTAATATGCATGCCAGGTCTATAGGGGGTGCTGCAGTCGTGCCGGTGGCTGCTGAATATATCGCTCAGAACCCTTGGTATATATATATAATATAATATATATATCTCCCTGGATATAATCAGACATGCTTGTTCGCTTTGTTTACGCTTCTAAGCTAATGGCGCATACCTGTGACGTAAGCAGTACGCGACGAGAGCCTTGAGCCTTCGTCATATTTTTATGCGGTTTGACTGTTCAGATGATAGGTGTATCGTTTCTAGGATTTCCACCCAGGAAGGTGGTTTAACTTTTTTGCCAGATTTTCCCCCCAAAAACGCTGTTGCCGTATGAACAAAAGGCACATCCGATAAAATATTTTGCCGGATTCACCCGCGAGCGTTTCCGTCTAAATTACGCCTGCAGGACACAGATATGCCGGTGGTTTGATGGGGCTGAGGCAGATTGTACCTATTATAATGTGTTTATTTGGAGTAAGATATGTATGGTACAGTACCAGATTGTACCTATTATAATGTGTTTATTTGGAGTAAGATATGTATGGTACAGTACCAGATTGTACCTATTATAATGTGTTTATTTGGAGTAAGATATGTATGGTACAGTACCAGATTGTACCTATTTATAATGTGTTTATTTGGAGTAAGATATGTATGGTACAGTACCAGATTGTACCTATTATAATGTGTTTATTTGGAGTAAGATATGTATGGTACAGTACCAGATTGTACCTATTTATAATGTGTTTATTTGGAGTAAGATATGTATGGTACAGTACCAGATTGTACCTATTATAATGTGTTTATTTGGAGTAAGATATGTATGGTACAGTACCAGATTGTACCTATTATAATGTGTTTATTTGGAGTAAGATATGTATGGTACAGTACCAGATTGTACCTATTATAATGTGTTTATTTGGAGTAAGATATGTATGGTACAGTACCAGATTGTACCTATTTATAATGTGTTTATTTGGAGTAAGATATGTATGGTACAGTACCAGATTGTACCTATTATAATGTGTTTATTTGGAGTAAGATATGTATGGTACAGTACCAGATTGTACCTATTTATAATGTGTTTATTTGGAGTAAGATATGTATGGTACAGTACCAGATTGTACCTATTATAATGTGTTTATTTGGAGTAAGATATGTATGGTACAGTACTGTCTTGTACCTATTATAATGTGTTTATTTGGAGTAAGATATGTATGATACAGTACTGTATTATACCCATTATAATGTGTTTATTTGGAGTAAGATATGTATGTATATTGCATCCGTGTCTTGTGATCCCATGTGGGACGGCACAAACTAAATAATTCATTCATTCTAAGAACAACAATCTATTCTCAAATGAAGCGACATAACCCAGTGGCACACCCCCTTCATTAACCAGACTGGACCCCCTTCATAACCCAGCGGCAGACCCCCTTCATTAACCAGACTGGACCCCCTTCATTAACCAGACTGGACCCCCTTCATTAACCAGACTGGACCCCCTTCATAACCCAGCGGCAGACCCCCTTCATTAACCAGACTGGACCCCCTTCATAACCCAGCGGCAGACCCCCTTCATTAACCAGACTGGACCCCCTTCATAACCCAGCGGCAGACCCCCTTCATTAACCAGACTGGACCCCCTTCATTAACCAGACTGGACCCCCTTCATAACCCAGCGGCAGACCCCCTTCATTAACCAGACTGGACCCCCTTCATAACCCAGCGGCAGACCCCCTTCATTAACCAGACTGGACCCCCTTCATAACCCAGCGGCAGACCCCCTTCATTAACCAGACTGGACCCCCTTCATAACCCAGCGGCAGACCCCCTTCATTAACCAGACTGGACCCCCTTCATAACCCAGCGGCAGACCCCCTTCATTAACCAGACTGGACCCCCTTCATTAACCAGCCTGGACCAGCTCACCACTCGTCTGTGAAGTCCAGTTTGATGGTGCTGGTGGTGGTTCCCTCAGTGCTGTAGTGCAGGCTCAGAACGGGTTCTGCCAGGGCCGACCGGCTAGTGCCTGTGGTGGAGGAGGAGGAGGTGGTGGGGGAGGATGAGGTGGTGGAGGAGGAGGTGATGGTGGAGGAGGAGGAGGTGGTGGGGGAGGAGGAGGTGGTGGAGGAGGAGGTGGTGGAGGAGGAGGTGGTGGTGGAGGAGGAGGTGATGGGGGAGGAGGAGGAGGTGGAGGAGGAGGAGGTGGTGGAGGAGGAGGAGGTGATGGTGGTGGAGGAGGAGGAGGTGGAGGAGGAGGTGATGGGGGAGGAGGAGGTGGTGGAGGAGGAGGTGATGGTGGTTGAGGATGATGAGGATGAGGTGGTGGGGGTGCTACTACTGCTGCTACCGTTGGGGCCCCCAGACACACTGGCTGGTACAGACCCTGCTTCAGCTGATCCTGATCTCACAGTGTCACGTCCTCCTGAGAGAGAGAGAGAGAGAGAGAGAGAGAGAGAGAGAGAGAGAGAGAGAGAGAGAGAGAGAGAGAGAGACGGAGAGAGAGAGAGAGAGAGAGAGAGCGAGAGAGAGACGGAGAGAGAGGGGGGAGAGAGAAGAGAGAGAGGGAGAGAGAGAGAATCAGTGTTCTGTCATGACTCTCGTCTAAAGCCATTTCTTTTTACCTTGAGGTGAAGCAATAACCATATATAATTGAGGAATACATTATCATATACACGGAAATTACTGTTCATTATTTTCACAACATGCAAGTGGTATCAGGACACCCTTAACCGATAGGGGCATCGTTACTTAACTTTCTGTTACATCATCGTTATCGATGCCTGTCCCCACACAACACAAACATGTAACTTTCTGTTACATCATGGTTATCGATGCCTGTCCCCACACAACACAAACATGTAACTTTCTGTTACATCATCGTTATCGATGCCTGTCCCCACACAACACAAACATGTAACTTTCTGTTACATCATGGTTATCGATGCCTGTCCCCACACAACACAAACATGTAACTTTCTGTTACATCATCGTTATCGATGCCTGTCCCCACACAACACAAACATGTAACTTTCTGTTACATCATGGTTATCGATGCCTGTCCCCACACAACACAAACATGTAACTTTCTGTTACATCATCGTTATCGATGCCTGTCCCCACACAACACAAACATGTAACTTTCTGTTACATCATGGTTATCGATGCCTGTCCCCACACAACACAAACATGTAACTTTCTGTTACATCATCGTTATCGATGCCTGTCCCCACACAACACAAACATGTAACTTTCTGTTACATCATCGTTATCGATGCCTGTCCCCACACAACACAAACATGTAACTTTCTGTTACATCATCGTTATCGATGCCTGTCCCCACACAACACAAACATGTAACTTTCTGTTACATCATCGTCCCACTAGCTGACCATACGCAACAGTAACGGAACACATGCAATTACCACGGACAGGCATGACTGTGACAACCCCATCCCTCTCCTACAGGTTGACTCAGGGATATACCTGGATATCTCCATTAACCTGTTTGTCATCCACAGACTGGCAATCAGATGCACCTGTGCAGGTGTGTCAGGAGGAGGAGGCACACCTGTGTAAAAGGACTGACTTCTCCATTTGTCTGCCGTCTCTCCTCCAAGCTGGTCCTGACATTTTGTTTGTTTGAATTTGGTTTGGTTGTTTCTCATATTATCATTTACACGCATCACACACTGACTCACTCATGCACTCACTACATTACTGATCCATTCATTCTTTAATTTCTTTTGTTTGTACATATTTAAATAGCATAATTAAATTACTCTTCTTTACAAACTTCAAGTACTTGTGTGGTCTCCCTTGTTTTGTCTGTACCTTGAGTTTGGTTCATGACAAAATGGGGGCTCGATCCTTTTGGTGGACCTTTGGTTTAATTGATTAGTTTGTTGGCTTTTGGCTTAGTTTGTAGTGGTGGAATCTGATTTTGGACTTTCTTGGTAAGTAACACTTCGGAAAGTTTATTCCATACCACATTTTTGTTATAAATGTATTCACTAGTTAGTAATTGCATGCTTGTTTTTACATGTAAATTGTTTGGGAGATGCATACAAGTAATTGGTTTGTTTGTTTGATTTGATTTGATTTGTTTGTTTGATTGGTTTGGAGGAGAGCAGCTTGGTCAGTAATTGGACCCTGAGTGAGAGTGTGGTGACTTTTTGAGTGCTTTTTAATCTGTTTAGCCCTGGTTAGGTAGGCGCAGAGTGGGCCAGCTGTACTGTATCAGTACTTCCAACAGTCCACTAAATTTATTATTTTTCCTTTTTTGTTTTGAGGTAATCCTGGGTGGAGATTTCGGTCTCTGTCGAGGGTAGGCTTCCAGACCATAGGGTTGTAGTGTTCAGCTTTTAAAGTGGCCTTGAGCCCGGCACGCCTCAAAGAAGATGGTTAGGTTTAGAGTAGTGATATTGGTAGGGAACCAGGGTTGCTCAAAATACAAATATCATTGTATATGGTTAGGGATTGGCACTCGGAAAGTCTTGCTCACCATGTTTTCTGTTTGTTTTCTATATAAGTAGTGGTTAGTGCTTTAAATATGGCGTCCATTGTGAAAGACTTTATACACACTCCTTCAATGGAGTTATTGAATCAGTGTACAAAGATATAGATAAACCTGTCATTTCACCTACAGTGACCCCTGAAGCTTTGACCTTTGAACAACAAAAAGAGTTGTTAATTCTTAAATTGGAACATGAGGAAAAAATGGAAAGAAGTAAAATTCTTAGTATGGAACACGAAAGAATTAAAGTCCAAACACAATTAGAGATGGAAAACATTAAGTTGAAGCAAGTAATTGAGTGAAGAATGCCCTCCGGGGTCACTGGTCAGGAGGAAAATACATTTAATGTGGGATCTAACCGGCAACTGCTTCCCCAGTTCACAGAAAATGATCCAGACCTTTTTTTTCCCTTTGTTTGAGCGGGTGGCAAAGGCCAAAAAGTGGTCTGATGAGGAGTGCACTTTGTTGCAGACAGTTCGCGTACAGAGCCAACAGATCCACAGAGGATGCTGTGAACATGGCTCTGCACTATACGCTGGAACATCTGGACTGTGTGGGCAACTATGTCAGGATCTTGTATGTGGACTTCAGCTCGGCCTTCAACACCATCCTTCCACCCATCCTGGAGCACCAGCTATCCCTGCTGCAGGTGCCGGCCTCCACTCGCAGGTGGATTACCGACTTCCTGTCCAACAGGTCTGAGCGGGTGAGGCTGGGGAAGAGCATTAGGTCCACCAGCACCGGTTCCCCGCAGGGCTGCGTCCTGTGCCCACTACTGTTCTCCCTGTACACCAACAGCTGTGCCTCTCTCCACCCCTCGGTCAAACTCCTGAAATTCGCTGACGACACCACCCTGGTGGGTCTCATCTCCAGGGGGGACGAGTCGGCCTACAGGAGGGAGATCGAGAGGCTGCAGAGCTGGTGCAGCTGCAACAACCTGGAGCTCAATGCTCAAAAGACAGTGGAGATGGTAGTGGACTTCAGGAGGAAAGCAGCCCTGCCCCCTCCCATCATACTGGGAGGCACTCAGGTGGCCTCCGTGGAGTCATGCCCATTCCTTGGCATGACCATCTCCCGGGATTTGAAATGGGAGCTCAACATCACGGGCCTGCTCAAAAAGGCCCAGGGGAGGATGTTCTTCCTCCGGCAGTTGAACAAATACAAACTGCAGAGGACGATGATGGCCCAATTCTACACAGCCATCATTGAGTCCATCCTCACCCACTCCATCATCTCCTGGTTCCCTGCTGCAGCGGCAAAAGATCTCGCCAAGCTGCAGCGGGTGATTCGCTCCGCGGAGAGGGTGATCGGCTGTCCCCTGCCCTCCCTCAGGTCCCTGCACGACTCCAGGGCACTGAAGAGGGCAAGAAAGATTATGGCCGACCCCTCCCACCCCGGTCACAGCCTCTTCACCCTGCTCCCCTCTGGGAGAAGGCTGAGGATCCCAAAGGCTGTAAAAGCTCGTCACAGACTGAGCTTCTTCCCCTCAGCCGCCAGGCTGATCAATGCCTCAGGTCCCCCGCCCCCCCCCCCCCCCCTCTGCCCCCAAGTGACATTGGCACAATGACACTGACTGCACCGCACTAGTCCTTACTGGAACTCTGCACTTTACACTTTATATATATATGTATTTAAATGATTAATCCTCCACTGCACTGTTTTTTGTCCTGTGTCTGTGTTGGTGTTTGTCGTTACTGTGAAAAAAGAAATGAAAAAATGCATACACTGCAACAATTACCAATGTGTTTTACACAAATGGCTTAATAAAGGAATCTGAATCTGAATCTGAGGAGTAAGATCTATGCGACAGTTAAAACTATAGTGTTGCGTGCATATGAGTTGCTCCCCGAAGCATATCGGCAACGTTTTAGGAATTGGGAAAAGAAGGAGCACCAGACTCATGTTGAATTTGTCCGTGATCTGGTTGTTCAGTTTAATCGATGGTGTTTGGCGTCAGAGGTTAGAACTTTTCAAGAACTGTCTGATTTAGTAATACTGGAGCAAATAAAAAAACGGTGTGCCACATAGTATTGCTACTTACTTAAACGAACGAATAGTAAAAACTCTGCAGGAAGCAGCAATGTTGGCTGATGAATATAGTTTAATTCATAAACGTACATTTGCCGAAGCTAGTGGTGGTGTGCAGCAGAATAGATTTTCTCCACGCATGGACAGACGTTTTGGGTCAAACGTGGATTCGGTTTATTCCAGGCCTGATCATAGTTCGTGGAAGGATGATAGTTGTCATTACTGCCAGCGAAAAGGGCACTGGAAAAATGAATGTCCTGCACTTAAAGACAAAGCAAGGTTTTCTGGCAGACCGCAAGTAAAGCCTGCTGCGTTGGCTACACATGTTTCCTTGGTCCAGTTAGCGCTCCAAACGGAGGGACATTCTGTGGTCCAGTCCTACTCTGTGCGAGTCAAAAAACAGAGGGGATTATGCAGCATTTATTTCAGAGGGTTACGTGTCCATACCTGGGAAGGAGAAAGTGGCAGTTAGAATATTGAGAGATACTGGCGCGCTACATACGTTGGTCTGTGACTCTGTTCTTCCATTCACCTCTGATACAGACACAGAAGATGTCATTTTGATGCAGGGTATGGGTATGAATATTATTCCAGTACCGGTGCATAGAATCGAGTTAGTCTGCGGGTTTGTCACTAGACAAGTGAGGGTAGGAGTGCGCCCAGCTCTGCCTGTGGAGGGGGTTGACATCATTCTGGGTAATGACCTGGCAGGAGATAGAGTTTGGGCAGAGGCGCCACCACCGTATGTGGTCACCCAGGTTCCGGCACCCCTTACTTCGAAGTCAAAAGATGAAAGAGTAGAGTCTGAACCTGAAAAAGAGTGGTTCCCAGCATGTGCAGTGACTCAAGTGATGGGTCGGCTGAAGGATGAGTCTGCTCAACAAGTAAAAGCAGAGGGAAAGGCTGTAATAATACCGGTGCCTCTTGAGTCAATATCTCATAGTGGGGCGGCGTGGCTGAGGGGTAGAGCGGGTCGTCCAATGATCGAAGGGTTGGTGATTCGAATCCCGCTCAAGCCCATGTCCATCCCACTGCCTTGTGTCCTTGGGCAAGACACTTAACCTACTTGCCTCGTATGAATGTGTATGCATGTGAATGAATGTTGGTAGTGGTCGGAGGGGCCGTAGGCGATGATTATTCGCCACGCTTCCGTGAGTCTGCCTCAGGGCAGCTCTGGCTGCAATTGTAGCTTACCACCACCGGTATGACTGTGTATGAACGAATAATGGACTCTGTAAGCGCTCTGGGGACACTGGGGTGTCATGAAGAGCGCTATATAAATCCAATCCATTATTATTATTAGTGTGGGTGACCTGGCGAAGCCAGGTTGCCACCCACACTATAGTTCTTGTCACTCTTTTTCTTTATTCTTCTTTATTCCACCGATTTTGCAAACACTTTGCAACACGTAAGCGTTCGCGCCCCATACACGTGAAAGGTATCAAAACGAGCGGCTTGCCTATGGCAACAGCGGTCTCCAAACTCGTAAAGTTTCACCGCACCGTCTGGCTACGAATCGACTTTAAACGGTAAAATTTCAGAAATGCATGCAATTTAGAGTGCGAGATCCACCGATTTTGCAAACACTTTGCAACACGTAAGCGTTCGCGCCCCATACACGTGAAAGGTATCAAAACGAGCGGCTTGCCTATGGCAACAGCGGTCTCCGAACTCGTTTCACCGCACCGTCTGGCTACGAATCGACTTTAAACAGTAAAATTACGGTCCCATTGGGAATGCATTGCAATTTAGAGTGTAGCAGCTGAAATAATCTTTTTTCCCCTACCTTGGGTGAATTGCGAGTGTGATCTCAATTTTGGACGTAGAAATAAAACAAACACATCAAAACGATGACACGGCTGTCAGCTCGCTCACAAAAGAAAAATAAATGGAATTGGACATTTCTATCTCAACTGACGACCATTTGTTTGAAGGTTCTCCTCCCCATTGACCGCCATGCAATCGCACTCTAGAAATCAAATTTTTCACACTATTTTTTAGCCTTCTGTTCCGATCGCCGAAGGAGTGCCACAATATCGCACGAATGCCACAATTATCGCACACAACCCTTCGCCTACTCGTTGTAGTGCTCTTGTGCGAGTCACAACGCTTCATCTCTTATAGTTTTCTTTTAATCAACGTGACAATGCAGTCATGTAAAGAAAATTCAGAATATGCTCATGGCTGATTGGTTCAGGCTTAACAGCTGTGAGGCTCAGGGCTCATGGCTGAGCTGACCTGCCAATGACATCATCCACTTAACCCATCATTGCCCATCACTGTGTTGCAGTACTGAATTGCTGGACAGCGCCCTCTGTCTTGTGGGTTGTGTCATTGTACTCAGTAGGGATATCCTCTTTCATTTTTCATTGGTCCATGTTGACCACCTTTCATTGGTCGATGTTGACCACTCCCCCGATCCTTAGACCACGCCCCCTTAGGCCACACCCCCTCAATGTATCTCTTGAACCGTTTGTCGTAGAGACTTGCGGATTGTGCCATTGGTCGATGTTGACCACCTTTCATTGGTCGATGTTGACCACTCCCCCTGTTGACCACCTTTCATTGGTCGATGTTGACCACTCCCCCGATCCTTAGGCCACACCCCCTCAGTGTATCTCTTGAACCGTTTGTCGTAGAGACTTGCGGATTGTGCCATTGGTCGATGTTGACCACCTTTCATTGGTCGATGTTGACCACTCCCCCGATCCTTAGACCACGCCCCCTTAGGCCACACCCCCTCAGTGTATCTCTTGAACCGTTTGTCGTAGAGACTTGCGGATTGTGCCATTGTACTCAGTAGGGATATCCTCTTTCATTTTTCATTGGTCCATGTTGACCCCCTTTCATTGGTCGATGTTGACCACTCCCCCGATCCTTAGACCACGCCCCCTTAGGCCACACCCCCTCAGTGTATCTCTTGAACCGTTTGTCGTAGAGACTTGCGGATTGTGCCATTGGTCGATGTTGACCACCTTTCACTGGTCGATGTTGACCACTCCCCCGATCCTTAGACCACGCCCCCTTATGCCACACCCCCTTTAAAAAAATCCGAAAAATCCGAAAACTCTGAAAAATCCCAAAACTCGGAAAATTCCGAAAACTCGGAAACATCAAAAATCCGAAAAAGTTCAAAAACTCGGAAAAGTCCGAAAACTCGGAAAAATCCAAAAACTCTGAAAATTCGGAAAACTCGGAAACATCAAAAATCCGAAAAAGTTCAAAAACTCGGAAAAGTCCGAAAACCCGAAAACTCGGAAAAATCCAAAAACTCGGAAAATTCCGAAAACTCGGAAAATTCCGAAAACTCGGAAACATCAAAAATCCGAAAAAGTTCAAAAATTCGGAAAAGTCCGAAAACCCGGAAAAATGCAAAAACTCGGAAAATTCCGAAAACTCGGAAACATCAAAAATCAGAAAAAGTTCAAAAACTCGGAAAAGTCAGAAAAAAAATTAAAACTCGGAAAAGTCCGATCTTCAAATGGTATATGTTGACCACTCCCCCGATCCTTAGGCCGCGCCCCCTTTTTGTATCCTTTGAACCGTTTGTCATAGAGACTCGCGAGAGACCCTCTCCCCCGTTGGCCGGCGGTGCACAGGCGTCACCCACACTTTCACAATTATTATAGTGATTTGGTTCTGGAACAAAAATCTGACCTTTCTCTGAAGACTTGTTTTGAGTTGGTGTCCTCCTATGGGAGACATGGAAAATGCAGCTCAAGGCTATTTTGAGAAAAATGGTATCCTGTTGCGAAAATGGTGTGCACAGGGAGATAACTTTGTGGGTAACCCGATTGTGCAGATTGTGGTGCCTATTAAGTTCAGAGAAACGGTCATGAAAGCGGCGCATAATGATGTAGCTGGTCATATGGGTGTTCAGAAAATGTACACTAGGATCCTAAATCATTTCTTTTGGCCACGTATGAAAACTGAAGTATCTGCATTCATCAAAACTTGCCACACCTGTCAGCTGACGAGAAAGCCCAATCAGTCAATATGTCCGGCACCACTGTGTCCTATTCCAGCTTTGGACCAGCCTTTTTTTTTTTTACTTTTTTTTTTTTTTTTTTTTTTAGCGTTTATCGCTTTTCTGGTCAAGCATGACCGACAGAAACAGGTTGAAATGGGATGTAGAGCAGGGGAAGACATTCTGAGAAATGACGGCGGGTCCGGGAATCGAACTTGTGTCCCCCAGATCCGTGACGAGCACGGTTTTCCCCGACGCAGAAATAGCGCCGAGATATGCTGTGAGCTACGGGAGCTCCCCTTTGGACCAGCCTTTTGAGTATTTAGTTATGGATTGTGTAGGTCCGTTGCCGCCCTCAAAATCTGGTAACCAATATTTGTTAACTTTGATGTGTCAGGTTACCCGCTATCCAGCAGCTTACCCGTTGCGTTCTATTACAGCAAAGTCTGTGGTGAAAGCACTGTCTCAGTTCATTTCGGTTTTTGGCATTCCCAAAGTCATACAAACTGATCAAGGTTCCAATTTTGGCTCTCGATTGTTTGCTCAGGTTTTGCAACAGCTTCAGATTAAGCATAACCTGTCATCGGCCTATCATCCCCAAAGTCAAGGTTGTTTAGAACGTTTTCACCAAACCCTTAAGTTCCTTTTGCGTGCTTACTGCACAGAACTTGATCGAGACTGGGAGGAGGGGCTGCCGTGGTTGTTACTGGCTGCGAGGGAGGTAGTCCAGTCCAGCACCGGGTTTAGTCCAAATGATTTGGTTTTTGGGCACTCGGTGTGTGGACCATTGGCTGTGTTGAAAAATATTGACCAACAGTCTGAGCCACCTCAGAACTTGATGGAATATGTGGATGGTTTTAGGCACATGTGGCGGGGCAAATGGCAAAACGAAAGTTGAAAAAGATCACAAAATAAAATGAAATCTCTGTTTGACCGTAAAGCAAAACAACGGCAGTTTAGTCCTGGAGATCAGGTCATGTTTCTTAGGCCAGTGGTGGGCTCACCATTTCAGGCACGTTTTGTTGGCCCATGTACGGTTAAGCAGCAGATCTCTGAAAATGATTACTTGATCTCAATGCCTAAAGGTAAATCTAGATTGTGTCATATAAATATGCTGAAACCATATTATGAACATGTATCTTCCCCTGTCTCCACTCAGGTCCCGTGCGTAAAATCGGCACTGTGCGCAAACACAACAGTGTTTTCAGCAGACGCAGTGAATGGGGAGGGGGAATGGACAAAAGAGGAGGCTGTGTTACAGGGTCGTTTGAACAACTCTGAGACATTAAAATCATTGCCATTAGTACTTGAGCACTTGGATGAGGGTAAGAAAAATGAATTGGTTGCACTGATAAACGGTTACGACATTGATGTTGATATGGCTCAACCTATCAAACAACGTTTTTACCGGGTTTCACCGGATAAGGGAACACAGTTGAAAAAGGAGGTTCAATATATGCTGGACAATGGATTAGCGGAACCCTCACATTCCAGCTGGGCCTCTCCATGTTTACTGGTGAGAAAACCTGACTCCACTTTTCGGCCATGCACTGATTTCAGGAAAGTCAATAATGTCACTAAACCTGATGTGTTCCCCTTGCCACGCATGGAGGATTGTGTAGACCAGGTAGGCTCAGCCACATTTGTGAGCACATTTGACTTACTTAAAGGATACTGGCAGGTCCCATTGTCACCACGGGCCCAGGAGATAAGTGCATTCATTACTCCTACCGGTTTGTATTCTTATAAAGTGATGCCCTTTGGTTTGCGCAATGCTCCGGCCACATTCCAGCGTTTGATGAACCGGGTGGTGGCAAGACTATCTGGTTGTGCCGTCTATTTAGATGATGTTGTCATATTTAGTGACACGTGGGAGGACCATCTGCAGAGGATACAATCCCTCTTTGATAGATTGGTGTGGGCACGGTTGACTGTAAATGTGGCCAAGTGTGAATTTGCCAGAGCTACAGTTCTAGAGCTTCAGCTACAGAGGTTCGACCTAAGGTGGTAGCCATCAACAATTTCCCACCCTGTTACAAAGAAAGAGTTGATGCGTTTTCTCGGAATGGTGGGGTACTATAGAAGTTTTTGCCAAAACTTCTCTTCAGTGGTAGCACCCCTCACAGATCTTCTAAGGTTAAGTTTGTATGGTCAGAGAAGGCCCAGTGTGCTTTTAGCAATGTAAAGGCTCTTCTGCCTTCCTGATATTCACTTTTTTAAAGGTCCGCCTCACCTCATGCTCTGTTACCCTGAACACTGAGTCTCCATCAGCAGCAGACCCCCCCCCCCATTGCCGTGGCTTGTGGGCTGGTGTTGTTATTACCAGCATCAAACCTCGCATAGAAGGTATTGAGGTCATTTGCTAAGGAGATGTCACTGTTCAGTTTGAGGGAGGCGCCTTTGTAGTCTGTCATCGTTTTGAGCCCCTGCCACATAGCTCTAGAGTCAGCCTGTTCAAACTCAATTTCATCCTTGTAGCGCCGTTTGGCCTCTGTCACTGTCCTCCTTACGTTGTATCGCGCCACCTTGTGGTCATTCATGTTGCCTGCCACTAGGCTGCCGTTGTATGCTTTGGTGCGCGCTCTCAGAGCTTCACGGACGGATTTGTCTACCCAGGGTTTTTGATTTGGGTAAACTCTCATTGTGGGAGTGGGGATTGTTTCTTCCACCAAAGTACGAACATAGTCCAGCACTGTCTCCGTGTAGACATGAATGTTATCTGTGTCGCGGAACACGCTCCAGTCTGTGCAGTCAAACGCAGCCTGGAGCGTCTCCTCTGACGTCAAATCCCATTTCTGCACCTCTCGCGAGACTACAGGAGTACTCTGTTTGTACTTTGGAGAAAGCAATATGGCCGCATGATCAGACTTCCCAAAGCCACTAGCAGAATGAGCCTTGTATCCACCCTTGAATTGCGTGTAACAGTGATCTAGGATGTTACCGCCTCTGGTGTTACAAGTCACATGCTGATAGAAGTCAGGCAAGACCTTTCTCAGATTGGCGCTATTGAAATCACCCACCACTATAATGGCGGCGTTAACGTTCGCTGCTTGGATTCTATTTACCTCGTCGTGGAGTCTGGAGAGCACGACATTATTGCTGGCTTGCGGTGGAATATACACTCCGACCAGGACGATCGCCGTTAACTCCCTCGGGAGGAAGAAAGGACGACACTTGATGGTTATATATTCCAGGTCTGGGCAGCAGTGGTTTGATAATTCCTTCACGTTAGCTGGATCGCTCCAATTGTTGTTAAACATGAAGGCAATACCTCCTCCACGTTGTTTGCCGGACTCTGCTGATCTGTCCTTGCGGTGGGTGAAGAAGTAATCGGCCGGTTGTATGGCATGGTCTGGGACGTCCGGCGTCAACCACGTCTCGGTGAAGCAGAGAACGTTACAGTCTCTAACGTCTCTTTGGTATTGAATCCTTGCTCGGATGTCGTCCAGTTTATTGTCAATTGATTGTACATTGGCTAGCAATATACTGGGTAGTGGCGTTCGGTGTCGTCTGGATCTCAGCCTGTTACGGATCCCAGCTCTCTTCCCACGCCGTCTGGTGGTTCCTTTGTTCCTGGGGTCAGGATCTGGTCCCATTGTTCTGAGAATCTCCACAGGCCATTTCTGCGGTTCGGAAAGCTGATCCAGGGAGTAATCCAATCGGTAAGTTTCCCGTAATCCGATGTCTATAAGTGACTGACGGTCATACACATTAAATGCACCTACTGTTGGTACAGACAAAACTCTTAAAACTATAAATATTAACAAAAGTAAGCACAATCTCGACGGAGCGTACAGACAGGTGACCGGGCATAGCGGCGCCATCTTGTGATCTTTTACACGACCAACTGGCCCCGGTATTCACTGACATATTTAACCTGTCCTTAGAACAGGCTGTCATCCCCACCTGCCTGAAGAAGTCCACTATTATCCCTGTACCCAAAAAATCCAAGCCTGCTTGCCTCAACGACTACCGCCCTGTAGCTCTCACCTCCATAGCCATGAAGTGCTTTGAGAAGCTAGTAAAGGGCTACATCTGCTCCTCCCTCCCCATTAACATGGACCCCCTGCAATTTGCATACCGCCCCAACAGGTCCACGGAGGACGCCATAGCCCATGTGCTGCACACAGCAGCATCACACCTGGACAAGAGGCAGGGGAACTATGTGAGAATGCTATTCATCGACTACAGCTCGGCATTCAATACCATAGTCCCCTCCATACTCATAGCCAAGCTCAGGGACCTGGGCTTGAACTATGACCTCTGCCAGTGGGTCTTGGACTTCCTGACGGGCAGACCCCAGGTGGTGAGAGCAGGCAACTGCACCTCCTCATCCATCACCCTCAACATAGGGGCCCCCCAGGGCTGTGTTCTGAGTCCCCTCCTCTACTCCCTGTACACACACGACTGTGTGGCTCAGAGGAGTAGCAATACAATCATCAAATTTGCTGACGACACAGTGGTGGTGGGCCTGATCTCTGCCAACGACGAGAGGGCCTACCTGGAAGAGGTCAAGGTCCTGGCGGGATGGTGCCAGGAAAACAGCCTCTCCCTGAACGTCAGCAAAACAAAGGAGATGATTGTGGACTTCAGGAGGTCGGGGGTCAAGGACTACAGCCCCCTCAGCATCGACGGGGCACCGGTTGAGAGAGTCAACAGCTTTAAGTACCTCGGAGCCCACATATCCGAGGACTTGACATGGACCACACACATTGACAGTGTTGTGAAGAAGGCACGACAACGCCTCTACTTCCTCAGGCGCCTAAGGAAGTTCCAAGTCAGTCAGAAGATCCTTAAGAACTTCTACTCATGTACAATAGAGAGCATCCTGACTGGCAACATCACCTCCTGGTTTGGGAATAGCACTGCACAAGACCGAAGCAGACTACAAAGAGTGACACGTTCAGCCGAACGCACAATTGGAGGGGGGCTCCCCACCCTCCAGAACATTTACAACAAGCGTTGCAGGGGCAAGGCTAAGAGAATCATTAAGGACTCCAGTCACCCGAACAACTGCCTCTTTGAACTGCTGCGGTCAGGCAAGCGATACCGGAGTCTCAAGGCGAGCACAGAAAGACTCAGAAGAAGCTTCTATCCCCAGGCCATCAGGCTGCTAAACGAACAATGAACACTACACAACAACAACCATCAAACGCACATAGCACACACATCCACACGCACACACTCACTTTAAACAAACACACTGTAGCACCCACTCCCCACACTTTATATTTATTGATGAAGGATTGCACTACAACTCGTACACCTTACTGTAAATTGTACCTAAATTGTACCTCATCCCATTTCTGCTTTGCACTATATAGTACTGTACATTAGTACACTGCATAGTATTGTATATTATATGGTAACTCAGTTACGTCTATTCTGCATCGAACATTGTACATATGTCTATACTGAACACTGTGACCTCATTTTCTACTTCTAAATTACATGCTATACTATGTTATTTGATACTATCTTGTCTAGCACAGTCTCTGGAGCGTAACAGTAAGAAGCATTTTGTATGAAAGTATTCTGTACTTCTGTATGACAACTATTAAAGAAACTTGAAACTTGAAACTATGTTCTTCTCCGGTGTTGGCAGCACCACAGTTTGAGAAGCCTTTCATGTTGCAGGTTGATGCCAGTGATGTGGGCGCGGGAGCAGTGTTGCTGCAGGCTGATGATGATGTGGGGGTGGAAAGGCCGGTAGGGTTTTTCTCAAAAA
>NC_140169.1:45855761-45980761 GCF_963971535.1 Notolepis coatsorum | reverse complement strand
GTGGGAGTGGGGTGGAGTGGGGTGGGGTGGAGTGGGGTGGAGTGGGGTGGGAGTGGGGTGGAGTGGGGTGGAGTGGAGTGGAGTGGGAGTGGAGAGGGGTGGAGTGGGAGTGGAGAGGGGTGGAGTGGAGTGGGGTGGAGTGGGGTGGAGTGGAGTGGGAGTGGGGTGGAGTGGGAGTGGGGTGGAGTGGAGAGGGGTGGGAGTGGAGTGGGAGTGGAGTGGGGTGGAGTGGAGTGGGAGTGGGGTGGAGTGGAGAGGGGTGGGAGTGGAGTGGGAGTGGAGTGGAGTGGGGTGGAGTGGAGTGGGAGTGGGGTGGAGTGGAGAGGGGTGGGAGTGGAGTGGGAGTGGAGTGGGAGTGGAGTGGAGTGGAGTGGGAGTGGGGTGGGGTGGAGTGGGAGTGGAGTGGAGAGGGGTGGGAGTGGAGTGGGAGTGGGGTGGGAGTGGAGTGGGAGTGGAGTGGGAGTGGAGAGGGAGTGGGGTGGAGTGGGAGTGGGGTGGAGTGGAGTGGGGTGGAGTGGGGTGGGAGTGGGGTGGAGTGGGGTGGGGTGGAGTGGGGTGGGAGTGGGGTGGAGTGGGGTGGAGTGGAGTGGGAGTGGGGTGGGAGTGGGGTGGGAGTGGAGTGGGAGTGGAGTGGGGTGGAGTGGAGTGGGGTGGGGTGGAGTGGAGTGGAGTGGGAGTGGAGTGGGAGTGGAGTGGGGTGGGAGTGGAGTGGAGTGGGAGTGGAGTGGAGTGGAGTGGAGTGGAGTGGAGAGGGGTGGGGTGGAGTGGAGAGGGAGTGGAGTGGAGAGGGGTGGGAGTGGGGTGGAGTGGGAGTGGAGAGGGGTGGGAGTGGAGAGGGGTGGGAGTGGGGTGGAGTGGGAGTGGAGAGGGGTGGGAGTGGAGAGGGGTGGGAGTGGAGAGGGGTGGGGTGGAGTGGGAGTGGAGAGGGGTGGGAGTGGAGAGGGGTGGGGTGGAGTGGGAGTGGAGTGGAGTGGAGTGGGAGTGGAGTGGGTACCATGCAGTGGAAAAGAGGCACTAGAGGGGAAAGAGGGAGGAAATACTGTAGAGCAAGAGGAAGGTCAAGATGATGAAGAGGAGGCTGAGGAAACAAAGAGTGAGGCTCCAACACACACACACACACACACACGCACACACACACACACACACACACACACACACACACACACGCACACACACACACACAAAAGGATGGTTCTAATGGAACAAGGAGGGAGAGAGACTCTCTTACTGAAGGAGCTGCAAATGGACATTTCTGGGACAGCAGTTTTTATGTCTTTTATGTTTGTGTCAAGTGCACAATCGCTAAGTATTGGCTTTGAAGTGTGTGTGTGTGTGTGTGTGTGCGTGTGTGTGTGTGTGCATGTGTGTGTGTGTGTGTGTGTGTGTGTTGTGGGGGGTGGACTCTTACCGGAGAGTGCAGGGTCCGTGGAGGGCGTGGAGTCGGCGGAGGAGGAGGCAGGGGCTGTGCTCTTCACGGACGAGGAGGCAGAGGGAGGAGGGGCCGTTACAGTCAACAATGACCCTGAGGAGGAGGAGGTGGGCAGGGGGGCGGCCGGACTGGCAGAGGCCCCCGTCTCCATCTCCACAGGCCTCTCAGGAGCACCGGGTTCCTGCGTGGGGGCCTCTGTGGGGGGCTCTGTGGGGGCCTCTGTGGGGGCCTCTGTGGGGGGCTCTGTGGGGGCCTCTGTGGGGGCCTCTGTGGGGGCCTCTGTGGGGGCCTCTGTGGGGGGCTCTGTGGGGGCCTCTGTGGGGGGCTCTGTGGGGGCCTCTGTGGGCTCTGTGGGGGCCTCTGTGGGGGCCTCTGTGGGGGCCTCTGTGGGGGCCTCTGTGGGGGCCTCTGTGGGGGCCTCTGTGGGGGCCTCTGTGGGGGCCACAGGGACAGCAGAGGCCCCCTCCGGACGGAGAGCAGTGCCTGGGGGCAGGAGACACCAGTCCACATAATCAATTGAAAACCAAGTAGTTTGTTAATTCTAAGGGTTAATTTAGAATCGAAGGGGGAATTGAAGGATATCATATGGTATCAGATGAATGTATGGGATCTAACAGTGGAGCCACATTAGCATTTAGCTCCGCCTAAATCCCATACATTAATCTGTTATATATGGGGCATGAAATGAGACATATAACTCAATTAGTATCGACGTGGCATCTGTTAGACCCACGTTTGATATTCTGGAAAGTTGTGAACGCTTTCTGGTAATCTGGTAACTGTTGGTTATATTGTATTGTATTAGGCGGAGCTAATTGCTAATGTATAGGGGTGGAACAGTTCACAAAATCCACGGTTCGGTTCATATCACGGTTTTGGGTCACGGTTTTCGGTTCGGTTCGGCATACTTTGTTTTTTATTTAACCTCTTCCGCCCGTGCGGACCGCAAATGACATCATGTCATAAATCAATATCTCCAGACTGTTGTACAAAAGTATCGTTTTTTTTGTCAATATTTGTATTCAAGTATAAACATCATAACCATGTCACAACAGCATTTATAATGTATATTATCATCAATACGTTCGTTTAGGAATAGGTTAAAGTGTTATTAGATAGATTTTCCTTTTAGAAATGGCCTGTTTATTTCGCGAGAGGCGACCATTTTGGAAAACCTTGAACCATGGGAATTGTAGTTTTTTTGTGGCCATTTTGCAGGGGACATCCATAGCTCTGGATCTGCGTTGGAATTTTTCTGTATGCATTTTTTTTATAACTCCTATTGTTACAAAGGGTCAGATTAAACCGAATATATATATTTATTGCTTGAGATCCCTTGTATAATATTTGTATATCGTTTGATATCCCTTGTATATTATTTGTATATATACACGGAATATCCCTTTACCTGCGTACAAACCAGAGTAATATTCGCTCTCCTATTGGACAGCGACCCCTAGGCGCCAACGGCCAAGCCCCCAACGGCAAGTTCAAAGGCAACTCCGGGCATGTCTCAACATGTCCAGAGTCTGCGCAGTAATACGAGACAGAACTGAGGTTGGCACTAGATAATTCACCTTACGTATAAATACGGCGCAGGTGTAAACAGCAGCACTTCGTTCAAGTTCAGTCCAAACCCTTGAAGCCTTCACCACGAGTCAACGTGCAGTGAAGTTAGCAACCTTGCATCTAAATAGAGTATTGAGAACCGTGTGCGAATAGATTGCTAAAGTGTCAGAGTTTAACGCAGTAACGTTGAGTTCGACTTATTCTAATGTGAAGTAATAGTCTATCATTTATAGTGTATCGTGCGGCTACAGTTCTTCAGTGACCAGCATTACCACCGGTTCGTCGTGTATATAGCTAGTGCACTTATCCAGGCTGGGCGGCCTAAACTCGTGCCCCCACCCGAGGAGTCCTAGACGAGAACCGTTGGATATGTACACCGGAGAACCTACACCGGCGACTGCAGAACCATTTCTGGTTGGATTATATTGCTTTGTGACCGCTGGAGCAGAGAACCGTCGATCCCACTGTCGTTTGGGATCTACCCCCCGTGAGGATCATCACTCGAGCCCGCCTCTAGGAAGAGGCTGGCTAGCTGTCTTCCATGCTGTCGAGCATACTGGATTATAGCTGTTGCTTTGTCTGATGATCAAGGGAGTACATGCACTGGCTCCTGTATCTGGAGCCTCGTTATTCCTCGTTGACCCAGACTTTGTAACCGAACATTCCTCTACCCCTGCCGGCCTTACACCCGGAGGGAACCCCCCAGTGTCTCCAGCTGGTACTAGTGTGCCCTACAGACGCAGCGCTCAAAAATCAAACCAATTCTGCTGCTTGTCTGCTGCTTGTCTGCTGCTTGTTGCTGCTTGTGTGCCACTTAAGTCTACTCAGGTGTTAATTTTCCGGGGCTGTTGGCTGGGGGAACAAAGGGAGGTTAGTTAACTTAAGTGCTTCCCCAGGGAGGGGGTCGGGGGCTACTGCCCTCAGACCCCCAAAATAATTTTTATATGGGCAGTCTGACTTGGGGTACTGACCATATATTAGTGTTGCAAACAGTGAAAAAAGCTAAGAAATCCGATGGGGCTGGGACATTTGGGACGAATAAAAATTTAAGATGAAAATCTGCCCAGCCTGTGGGAGGAAGTGGAGGTGTGAAATCTGGCCCGGTCAAGAACAATAGGAGTCACACAATCAGTTTGGAGTGCAGTGGTGGAGGAGTGGTAGAGGCGCATGAGAGGTTTGAGTTTTGAGTGCTGTATCTGTATGTAATTGCTATACCACAGGTGGCGTCAGTTTAGACCCATTCTAGTATTCATACTATTCTCGTTGACTTGCGCTCTTGACTGACTTTACGTGTGTTCTTCGCCATACAAGCGCGAGCCTAATTCTCAATCTGTAACCTAACGTTGCTTAATAATAATAAATACCCTCCAAATAGAACTTTATGTGTCAATGCCGTATTCTTGTGTGGGTGTTCACCATATATATTCATGTACTGTATGGCCAGTAATTAAAGTACATAACTAGTAGTGGTTTAATATATCACAATCTTTAATACAGTCAGGGAATTGTACCCCTCAGTTACACTTATTATTTGGGATAATATACCACAAAACGTAACGTTGTTGGCAAATATTGAAACAGTTAGTTTCTCTCCCCTATTGTTAGCATGCAGCAACAATTAGATCTGAAATTAGTTTCAAAACGGTTGCACCCTGGTCAAAATAAAAAAGTACAATAGATTACAGTATATTTCATTATCTGTTCTTATGCACGCCTGCCTGGTGATACTAAATCCAAATTGAACTCTGCCATTTGAAAGAAGTATATATATAAATGTGCGAATTGGCTATAATAAGGTAATTTATAAGCCTGCTATTCTATAATAATATTTCAAATTGCATTGGTCACGGTGGGAGAATTCAGTACTGTATCTACAGAACCTTCTGTTTAATCATCTTCCCTTTATTCATTTCCTTAGATGTTTTGTACACATGATCTCAAGAAGGTACTGAACGATATCAGTGGCAGTTCTTCATGTCTGGTCATTATTAGCATGGTGTTATTCACCGTCAAAGATGCAAAGAAAAATCATAATTCATATTCTCCTTTGTTTCATCACAATTTAAGCAAGCCTAGTAATACACAATATTTCTGACACTGGGAATACATTCACTGAGGTCCATAGATGTCCCTAGATACCAAGAATATGCAAATAGCCCTTGTAGAAGTGGAGCAATATTATATTTACTTAGGTATGTATTTTAGGCGGATTTTCAGAAAATAGGCTCCGGGCTTAACTCATTCAGCGCCAGTCACGAGTTAAGTCGGGTTAACTCGCCAACCGTTCAGCGCCAATCACGAGTATAGTCGGGTTTTAATCGTTATTTCTTTTATTAGCTATATCCATTCATTTTTCATCCATCCAGCCTGATGTTATCATTGGAAATGGGTCTGAGCTCGCAAAAGGGCAAATACCGCCGCCTACGCCTTCCAGCCGGTATTGCACTCTATTAGAAATGGTGTAGTTTCTTTTCTGGGCCGATCTGAGCCATGCGGGCGGGGTTTAAATATTCCGGCAGGACTAGCGTTTACAACGTTACATCTGCGATGCTGCCCCCCCTTCATATGCAATGCCGGGCAATGTGGGACGGACCTCCACGAGCAGTATTTGGAATGGCGATCAGATAATTGGATTATTTCTTTTGCATTACATCAGAGACCAGGTAAGGACTCTATATATAAAATCTTGCGTTGATCTGATATTTCTTTCTACCCCGATCGAAGCTGTCTGTGTGTGTGTGGCTGTGTGTGTGTGTGTGGCTGTTTACCGTTGAGTGCAGGAGGTTGCGGGGGGAGCGCCGCGCTACGAGGGCCATTTCATGTATGCACGAGGAAGGATAATAATGATAATCTAGCGTTGATTTCAGGAAGATTCGATAATCAAGCGAAAAATGACAACGTGTTGGGTGGATTCCACTAAAGGGCTATTATCGCGTCTTTTCCTGGGATTACTAAGAATCACCAAAACTATACTCATATTCAAAACGGTATAAAACGGAAATGTACGGATGAAAAAACAATCTTTTTTTTGTGCATGTTGACTGGAAGCAACTCACTGACAATCGACAGGTGTATTAGACCCATAGCTATAATTTAAGATATATTTTAAGCACTCGCAAATCTCGCAGTCTCCCCATTGATTAAAGCGATGGCGTACTAGCGCCCCCTGGCTCATTAAGCGATGGCGCTGAATGAGTTAAGAGGTTAAAAGAAATTGAACACTCCAAAAATACCATACATCAGCATAAGATATATAGCCTAAAAATAATCCAACTTTTCAGTTATTCTCAAGGACGTAGTCATGCAAAAACTGAAAGAATGAGGCAGTTTGACATCAGGCACATCATTTTGACAGGAGAGATAGGAGAGATGTTGGTACAGCAAGAGGGGAGGCATTGCTGATTTAAACATGCTTCTCATTTATTTGGTAAAAAAAATAGTTTACAGTGGTTTGCCTTAAATAATGTTTGGCACACAAAGACCGAACTGACTGAAAAATATAGGCAACATTTGTCAAAGTATTACCGTAACTTAACTTAACTTAACAAAATAATTAAACCTTTCTATTTTTGTGGCCACATTATAGACAAAGGCCATCAACATAAAGTATGCATATGCTCAACCAGCACTAGACTTTCTTATCAAAAAGGAAAAGTCACTGTTGTTTAAAATAAATAAATCATGTGTACTAAATATATATTTACTTTTTAATTGCATGACATATTATGAAGTATTCTCTTATGCTGCTTTTCACTGCATGGTACCTAATCGACTCGACTCGCTTTTTGAGCGTCCTGGTAGCCGTATCTGAAGTGACGTCACACGAGGAAGTAAATAGTAACACGCCGTTGGAACCTGGAGAAGCCCTGATGATATAATATAAACAGCCAATAAATGTGAAGTTATCTTTGAACCTCTGTTGTCAAGCCTCGTCAATATACCCCCCCCCCCCCCTTCCCCACTAATGGAACTGGTGTCGTGGAATCACTTCGCTGTGAGCTTTTCCACAGTTGAATCACAGCTAACGCTAGTTAGCTTAGCTCACGGCTAACGCTAGTTAGCTTAGCCCGCGGCTAACTTAGTTACTGCCTCTCTGGGTGTGTATGTGCGTATTCTTTTGCGCATCCCAATAACCGAACAATACACACATGCCCCGAACCGTGGAGGTCATACCGAACGGTGTACGGTTCGAATGCGTACCATTCCACCCCTACTAATGTGGCTAACAGTAAACTTTTGTACATGAAATACAGCCCAAAAACCTTAAAAGACCCCGCTGACAAACACACTTTACAAACGTTTGCTTATTAAATAATTTTTTTTAAGTAATTCAAAAAGAAAAAAGTGACGATAAAGTTGTTTAATTGACGGGAGAAAAGTTGCTAAAGTCTATGTATTGTGATGGGACCAGAAGAAGTCTACACGTCTAACCCTAACCCTAAAGTCTATGTGTTGTGATGGGACCGGAAGAAGTCTACAGGTGGAAGACGTAACTAACCACTAACCCTAAAGTCTATGTATTGTGATGGGACCGGAAGAAGTCTACAGGTGGAAGACGTAACTAACCCTAAAGTCTATGTATTGTGATGGACCAGAAGAAGTCTACACGTGGAAGACGTAACTAACCCTAAAGTCTATGTATTGTGATGGACCAGAAGAAGTCTACAGGTGGGAGACGTAACTAACCCTAAAGTCTATGTATTGTGATGGGACCAGAAGAAGTCTACAGGTGGGAGACGTAACTAACCCTAAAGTCTATGTATTGTGATGGACCAGAAGAAGTCTACAGGTGGAAGACGTAACTAACCCTAAAGTCTATGTATTGTGATGGGACCAGAAGAAGTAACACGTGGGAGACGTAACTAACCCTAAAGTCTATGTATTGTGATGGGACCAGAAGAAGTCTACAGGTGGAAGACGTAACTAACCCTAAAGTCTATGTATTGTGATGGGACCAGAAGAAGTCTACAGGTGGAAGACGTAACTAACCCTAAAGTCTATGTATTGTGATGGACCAGAAGAAGTCTACAGGTGGGAGACGTAACTAACCCTAAAGTCTATGTATTGTGATGGACCAGAAGAAGTCTACAGGTGGAAGACGTAACTAACCCTAAAGTCTATGTATTGTGATGGACCAGAAGAAGTCTACAGGTGGAAGACGTAACTAACCCTAAAGTCTATGTATTGTGATGGGACCAGAAGAAGTCTACAGGTGGAAGACGTAACTAACCCTAAAGTCTATGTATTGTGATGGACCAGAAGAAGTAACACGTGGAAGACGTAACTAACCCTAAAGTCTATGTATTGTGATGGGACCAGAAGAAGTCTACACGTGGAAGACGTAACTAACCCTAAAGTCTATGTATTGTGATGGGACCAGAAGAAGTCTACAGGTGGAAGACGTAACTAACCCTAAAGTCTATGTATTGTGATGGACCAGAAGAAGTCTACAGGTGGAAGACGTAACTAACCCTAAAGTCTATGTGTTGTGATGGACCAGAAGAAGTCGACACGTGGAAGACGTAACTAACCCTAAAGTCTATGTATTGTGATGGGACCAGAAGAAGTCTACAGGTGGAAGACGTAACTAACCCTAAAGTCTATGTATTGTGATGGGACCAGAAGAAGTAACACGTGGGAGACGTAACTAACCCTAAAGTCTATGTATTGTGATGGGACCAGAAGAAGTCTACAGGTGGAAGACGTAACTAACCCTAAAGTCTATGTATTGTGATGGACCAGAAGAAGTCTACAGGTGGAAGACGTAACTAACCCTAAAGTCTATGTGTTGTGATGGGACCCGAAGAAGTCTACAGGTGGAAGACGTAACTAACCCTAAAGTCTATGTATTGTGATGGGACCAGAAGAAGTCTACAGGTGGAAGACGTAACTAACCCTAAAGTCTATGTATTGTGATGGACCAGAAGAAGTCTACAGGTGGGAGACGTAACTAACCCTAAAGTCTATGTGTTGTGATGGGACCGGAAGAAGTCTACACGTGGGAGACGTAACTAACCCTAAAGTCTATGTATTGTGATGGACCAGAAGAAGTCTACAGGTGGAAGACGTAACTAACCCTAAAGTCTATGTATTGTGATGGACCAGAAGAAGTCTACAGGTGGAAGACGTAACTAACCCTAAAGTCTATGTATTGTGATGGACCAGAAGAAGTCTACAGGTGGAACACGTAACTAACCCTAAAGTCTATGTATTGTGATGGACCAGAAGAAGTCTACAGGTGGAAGACGTAACTAACCCTAAAGTCTATGTGTTGTGATGGGACCAGAAGAAGTCTACAGGTGGAAGACGTAACTAACCCTAAAGTCTATGTATTGTGATGGGACCAGAAGAAGTCTACAGGTGGAAGACGTAACTAACCCTAAAGTCTATGTGTTGTGATGGGACCAGAAGAAGTCTACAGGTGGAAGACGTAACTAACCCTAAAGTCTATCAGGGTATCTGCAGGTTTAGCCCAGTCAGATTTAAGGCTTTTTAAGACTTTTTAATGCCACTCAGAATTAAATTTAATACCAATTTCACGATAACAAAATGGCAAAAATCATGGGTACTCTCAGTACACTCATTCAAGGGTACTACGACTATGCCTGGCTACACCTCATGGTACCAAAGCACCTCAAAGGTACTAAAAACAAGATTACAAACATCACAAAACAAACTGGTCAGACTACTGCTTAACCTCACTCCTAAAACCCACTTTACCCCTGCCCACATTCAAAACCGCTCTTTAAGAGCACCTACGGGAGGCTGCAATTCGAAACTGGCCACCGTAAATGTCCAACCCCCCCCCCCCCCCCCCCCTAATGTACAGTCTCATCCCCATCATATATATATAATATTTTCTGTTAGGATCTCTGGGTAACAGTACTGTATATTATTTGCATATCGTATATGTCACAAATGTAACAGTACTACAGTATATACCTGTATGTCATGCATGTCCCTATGCCATAAATGTCATGATGTCATGTATGTTTTTACTGTATTTATTTCTGTATATTTTATTTCATTTTTATTCTATTTTACTCTACTCTTATCCCAGGCAACTTGATTGATTTGTGTTATTATTCTAATTAGTGACCTGTCCTGTCTAAATGTTTAAATGTTGAGCGATTTGCAGTGTCAAATTTCCCACGGGATAATAAAAGTATTTCTATTCTATCTATTCTATGTTGTGTATGTTTTTGATTGATTGATTGAAAACTTTATTAACAGATTGCAGAATGGGTACAATACAGTACAGCTCAATACACACAATTGTTAAGGGGATGCAGACCAGAGAAAGACTTTCGTCTTGTTTACATCAGGGTCCCCCATTTTCAATTCATCAGGAATGTCTATATGAATTGAAAATGGGGGACCCTGATGTAAACAAGACAAACGTCTTTCTCTGGTCTGCATCCCCTTATTATTGTGTGTATGTACTGTATTGTACACATTCTGCAATCTGTTAAATAAAGTTTTCATTCATCCAGTTGTTTTGTTTTTGTGGTTTGGTTGAATGAATACTTTATTTAACAGATTTCAGAATGGGTACAATACAGTACAGCTCAATACACACAATAATAAGGGGATGCAGACCAGAGAAAGACTTTCGTCTTGTTTACATCAGGGTCCCCCATTTTCAATTCATCATAACATTTATGACATATGAATGAATGAATGAATGAATGAATGAATGAATGAATGAATGAAAACTTTATTAACAGATTGCAGAATGGGTACAGTGCAGTACAGCTCAATACATACAATTGTTAAGGGGATGCAGACCAGAGAAAGACTTTCGTCTTGTTTCCACCAGGGTCCCCCATTTCCAATTCATCGTAACATATATGACATACATGACATACAGATAGACAGTACTGCTACATCTATACATTTATGACATACCAGATTTGCAATTACAGTACTGTATTTGTGATACAAAAAGAGTCCAGAAAGAAAAGAGTATATACATTAGGCGTAGAAACTGTACATTGGATTGGGTAGGTGGGGGTGGGACTGTACATTGGAGGTGGTTGGGGGGGGGGTAGGAGTGGGGGGGGGGGGGGGGGGGTGTTGGCGGGGGTTGTGTTCGGACATTTACAGGGGCCAGTTTCGAGTTGCAGTCTCCCTTAGGTGTTTTTTGAGAGTGTTTTTGAAAGTGGGTAGTGATTCACATTCCTTTACAGCTTTGGGTAGGGCGTTCCACATTGATGTGGCATAATTGCGAAACGTGTTTAGTCCCTTGTTTGAGCCGAATCTGGGTTTAACATGATTTGTGGAGCTCCCTCTGGTGTTGTGATCGTGGTATTCACTGACCTTTGGGAAGTATTTAGTCATGTACATGGGTACCTTGGTCGTGTAGTGTATCTTGTAGACCAGGCCCATTGCAAGTTGCTGTACTCTGTCGTCTACTCTAAGCCATCCTAGGTTGTCAAAGTGGGCAGGGGTGAGGTGGGTTCTAGGAGTAAGGTCAAGCAGTAGTCTGACCAGTTTGTTTTGAGATGTTTGTAATTTTGTTTTTAGCGCCTTTGAGGTGCTTTGGTACCATGAGGTGCAAGCATAGTCGTAGTACCCTTGAATGAGTGCTCCTGCTAGAGTCTTCAGGGTATTCTTGTTTACCAGTGAGGAGATCCGGTACAAGAAACGAGTTCGTTGGTTGACTTTTTTTATTACATTGGATGCCATTTTGTCACAGGAAAGATTTGCCTCTAGGATGGAACCCAGGTAGGTAATATCTTCTTTCCTTGTGACAATATTGTCACCCACTGTAACTGAGAAGCCGTCGGTCTTGCTGAGTTTGTTATTTGAACCGAAGAGAATGGACTCTGTTTTGCCCATGTGTAATGATAGTTTGTTATCAGCGAGCCATATGCAGATTTTGCTTAGTTCTGAGCTGAGGGTTTTTTCAACCTGTAATTTGTTCTTGTCAGAGACCAGCAGGGCTGAGTCGTCCGCAAACAGGAACAAGTTGCAGTCACAAGCTGACGACATGTCATTTGCATAAATTAGGAACAGTAGCGGACCTAGTATGCTTCCTTGTGGAACACCACAGTTTACTGTGAGGGGGGGGGATAGGGTACCGTTTACCTCCACCATCTGCTCTCTCCCCTCCAGGTAGGATTGCATCCAGCTCACTGATAGACTATCAAAACCAATTGCTTTTAGCTTGTCAATCAGAATGGTGTGATTGACAGTGTCGAAGGCCTTTTGTAGGTCCAGCATGACCATGCCGCAGTATTTGCCCGCGTCCACCTCTTGTTTGATGTGGTCGTTTAAATAGAGAAGGCATGTGTCAGTGGAGTGGGATGTTCTGAAGCCAGATTGGAATTCGTAGATTAGATTTTTTTCCGCAAGGTATTTTTCGACCTGTTCGTATACAATTTTTTCCATGACTTTACTATACACATATACAGTACGTTACTGCGTTCCAACCTACAACTGCTCCACACCAGTTCCACGCCAGTCTCCGTAAATGTTCCGTTATAAAAATAAAATACCATTTCAATACACAACAAGTTTTCGTGTTTTGAAATACATGAAAGGAAATTAGCTAACGTTGATTCGCCTAACGTTAAGGCTTTGCTACATGCTGCGTATTTCAAAACACTGCGGTGAAAACAGAGTCCGGTAAACACAAGTTTGTAATTCCAATAGTGTATTCTGCCTGTTACTTGACTATTTCGATTATTGAAGTGGTATTTTTAAAACTAACATTTACGGAGACCGGTGTGGAGCACTTGTAGTGTCGAGCCAGGCTGAGACACGTTAATAATATGATCCATTAGCTCACCTTGCATGTGGCTCGAAAGTGCACTCTCCCCCATCGTAAAAATCTTCAAGTCCTTTCTGCATATTTTGCAGACAGCTACTCGAGGATGTTCTCCTCTTTTCAACCATGACTTATATTTGATATTTTCGAGCCAGAGCTCATTAAAACGGCAGCCTCCCGGCATTTTGACCACACACACGCGCGCTGTTCTCAGATAGCACAGCTAAAAACACTACGGGTAGAGCCGAGCCACATTTCATTTTGCGTGAAAGGCGATTTCAAAATAGGCTCAATCGAATCGCTCCGACTTATTTTATTTCTTTGTCTAAACAAACCAAACTATTCAGTCAGATAGCGATTTATTATTAAATCTATGTCTTTGTCTATGGCATTTTTAAGACCTCTGAAAATGGATTTAAGACATTTTAAGACAAACTAAGGCCTTAATTATTGATAAACAAATTTAAGACTTTTTAAGACTTTTTAAGGATCCGCGGACACCCTGTCTATGTATTGTGATGGACCAGAAGAAGTCTACACGTGGAAGACGTAACTAACCCTAAAGTCTATGTATTGTGATGGGACCAGAAGAAGTCTACACGTGGAAGACGTAACTAACCCTAAAGTCTATGTGTTGTGATGGACCAGAAGAAGTCTACAGGTGGAAGACGTAACTAACCCTAAAGTCTATGTATTGTGATGGGACCAGAAGAAGTCTACAGGTGGAAGACGTAACTAACCCTAAAGTCTATGTATTGTGATGGACCAGAAGAAGTCTACAGGTGGAAGACGTAACTAACCCTAAAGTCTATGTGTTGTGATGGACCAGAAGAAGTCGACACGTGGAAGACGTAACTAACCCTAAAGTCTATGTATTGTGATGGGACCAGAAGAAGTCGACACGTGGAAGATGTAACTAACCCTAAAGTCTATGTATTGTGATGGGACCAGAAGAAGTCTACAGGTGGAAGACGTAACTAACCCTAAAGTCTATGTATTGTGATGGACCAGAAGAAGTCTATAGGTGGAAGACGTAACTAACCCTAAAGTCTATGTGTTGTGATGGACCAGAAGAAGTCTACAGGTGGAAGACGTAACTAACCCTAAAGTCTATGTATTGTGATCGACCAGAAGAAGTCTACAGGTGGAAGACGTAACTAACCCTAAAGTCTATGTATTGTGATGGACCAGAAGAAGTCTACAGGTGGGAGACGTAACTAACCCTAAAGTCTATGTATTGTGATGGACCAGAAGAAGTCTACAGGTGGAAGACGTAACTAACCCTAAAGTCTATGTATTGTGATGGGACCAGAAGAAGTCTACAGGTGGAAGACGTAACTAACCCTAAAGTATATGTATTGTGATGGGACCAGAAGAAGTCTACAGGTGGAAGACGTAACTAACCCTAAAGTCTATGTATTGTGATGGGACCAGAAGAAGTCTACAGGTGGAAGACGTAACTAACCCTAAAGTCTATGTATTGTGATGGGACCAGAAGAAGTCTACAGGTGGAAGACGTAACTAACCCTAAAGTCTATGTGTTGTGATGGACCAGAAGAAGTCTACAGGTGGAAGACGTAACTAACCCTAAAGTCTATGTGTTGTGATGGGACCAGAAGAAGTCTACAGGTGGAAGACGTAACTAACCCTAAAGTCTATGTATTGTGATGGACCAGAAGAAGTCTACAGGTGGAAGACGTAACTAACCCTAAAGTCTATGTATTGTGATGGGACCAGAAGAAGTCTACAGGTGGAAGACGTAACTAACCCTAAAGTCTATGTGTTGTGATGGACCAGAAGAAGTCTACAGGTGGAAGACGTAACTAACCCTAAAGTCTATGTATTGTGATGGGACCAGAAGAAGTCTACAGGTGGAAGACGTAACTAACCCTAAAGTCTATGTATTGTGATGGACCAGAAGAAGTCTACAGGTGGAAGACGTAACTAACCCTAAAGTCTATGTATTGTGATGGACCAGAAGAAGTCTACAGGTGGAAGACGTAACTAACCCTAAAGTCTATGTATTGTGATGGGACCAGAAGAAGTCTACAGGTGGAAGACGTAACTAACCCTAAAGTCTATGTATTGTGATGGGACCAGAAGAAGTCTACAGGTGGAAGACGTAACTAACCCTAAAGTCTATGTGTTGTGATGGACCAGAAGAAGTCTACAGGTGGAAGACGTAACTAACCCTAAAGTCTATGTGTTGTGATGGGACCAGAAGAAGTCTACAGGTGGAAGACGTAACTAACCCTAAAGTCTATGTATTGTGATGGACCAGAAGAAGTCTACAGGTGGAAGACGTAACTAACCCTAAAGTCTATGTATTGTGATGGGACCAGAAGAAGTCTACAGGTGGAAGACGTAACTAACCCTAAAGTCTATGTGTTGTGATGGACCAGAAGAAGTCTACAGGTGGAAGACGTAACTAACCCTAAAGTCTATGTATTGTGATGGGACCAGAAGAAGTCTACAGGTGGAAGACGTAACTAACCCTAAAGTCTATGTATTGTGATGGACCAGAAGAAGTCTACAGGTGGAAGACGTAACTAACCCTAAAGTCTATGTATTGTGATGGACCAGAAGAAGTCTACAGGTGGAAGACGTAACTAACCCTAAAGTCTATGTATTGTGATGGGACCAGAAGAAGTCTACAGGTGGAAGACGTAACTAACCCTAAAGTCTATGTATTGTGATGGACCAGAAGAAGTCTACAGGTGGAAGACGTAACTAACCCTAAAGTCTATGTATTGTGATGGGACCAGAAGAAGTCTACAGGTGGAAGACGTAACTAACCCTAAAGTCTATGTATTGTGATGGACCAGAAGAAGTCTACAGGTGGAAGACGTAACTAACCCTAAAGTCTATGTATTGTGATGGACCAGAAGAAGTCTACAGGTGGAACACGTAACTAACCCTAAAGTCTATGTGTTGTGATGGGACCAGAAGAAGTCTACAGGTGGAAGACGTAACTAACCCTAAAGTCTATGTATTGTGATGGGACCAGAAGAAGTCTACAGGTGGGAGACGTAACTAACCCTAAAGTCTATGTATTGTGATGGACCAGAAGAAGTCTACAGGTGGAAGACGTAACTAACCCTAAAGTCTATGTGTTGTGATGGGACCAGAAGAAGTCTCCAGGTGGAAGACGTGACTAACCCTAAAGTCTATGTGTTGTGATGGGACCAGAAGAAGTCTACAGGTGGAAGACGTAACTAACCCTAAAGTCTATGTATTGTGATGGGACCAGAAGAAGTCTCCAGGTGGAAGACGTGACTAACCCTAAAGTCTATGTGTTGTGATGGGACCAGAAGAAGTCTACAGGTGGAAGACGTGACTAACCCTAAAGTCTATGTGTTGTGATGGGACCAGAAGAAGTCTACAGGTGGAAGACGTAACTAACCCTAAAGTCTATGTATTGTGATGGGACCAGAAGAAGTCTACAGGTGGAAGACGTAACTAACCCTAAAGTCTATGTATTGTGATGGGACCAGAAGAAGTAACACGTGGGAGACGTAACTAACCCTAAAGTCTATGTATTGTGATGGGACCAGAAGAAGTCTACAGGTGGAAGACGTAACTAACCCTAAAGTCTATGTATTGTGATGGACCAGAAGAAGTCTACAGGTGGAAGACGTAACTAACCCTAAAGTCTATGTGTTGTGATGGGACCAGAAGAAGTCTACAGGTGGAAGACGTAACTAACCCTAAAGTCTATGTATTGTGATGGGACCAGAAGAAGTCTACAGGTGGAAGACGTAACTAACCCTAAAGTCTATGTATTGTGATGGACCAGAAGAAGTCTACAGGTGGGAGACGTAACTAACCCTAAAGTCTATGTGTTGTGATGGGACCGGAAGAAGTCTACACGTGGGAGACGTAACTAACCCTAAAGTCTATGTATTGTGATGGACCAGAAGAAGTCTACAGGTGGAAGACGTAACTAACCCTAAAGTCTATGTATTGTGATGGACCAGAAGAAGTCTACAGGTGGAAGACGTAACTAACCCTAAAGTCTATGTATTGTGATGGACCAGAAGAAGTCTACAGGTGGAACACGTAACTAACCCTAAAGTCTATGTATTGTGATGGACCAGAAGAAGTCTACAGGTGGAAGACGTAACTAACCCTAAAGTCTATGTGTTGTGATGGGACCAGAAGAAGTCTACAGGTGGAAGACGTAACTAACCCTAAAGTCTATGTATTGTGATGGGACCAGAAGAAGTCTACAGGTGGAAGACGTAACTAACCCTAAAGTCTATGTGTTGTGATGGGACCAGAAGAAGTCTACAGGTGGAAGACGTAACTAACCCTAAAGTCTATGTATTGTGATGGACCAGAAGAAGTCTACACGTGGAAGACGTAACTAACCCTAAAGTCTATGTATTGTGATGGGACCAGAAGAAGTCTACACGTGGAAGACGTAACTAACCCTAAAGTCTATGTGTTGTGATGGACCAGAAGAAGTCTACAGGTGGAAGACGTAACTAACCCTAAAGTCTATGTATTGTGATGGGACCAGAAGAAGTCTACAGGTGGAAGACGTAACTAACCCTAAAGTCTATGTATTGTGATGGACCAGAAGAAGTCTACAGGTGGAAGACGTAACTAACCCTAAAGTCTATGTGTTGTGATGGACCAGAAGAAGTCGACACGTGGAAGACGTAACTAACCCTAAAGTCTATGTATTGTGATGGGACCAGAAGAAGTCGACACGTGGAAGACGTAACTAACCCTAAAGTCTATGTATTGTGATGGGACCAGAAGAAGTTTACAGGTGGAAGACGTAACTAACCCTAAAGTCTATGTATTGTGATGGACCAGAAGAAGTCTATAGGTGGAAGACGTAACTAACCCTAAAGTCTATGTGTGGTGATGGACCAGAAGAAGTCTACAGGTGGAAGACGTAACTAACCCTAAAGTCTATGTATTGTGATCGACCAGAAGAAGTCTACAGGTGGAAGACGTAACTAACCCTAAAGTCTATGTATTGTGATGGACCAGAAGAAGTCTACAGGTGGGAGACGTAACTAACCCTAAAGTCTATGTATTGTGATGGACCAGAAGAAGTCTACAGGTGGAAGACGTAACTAACCCTAAAGTCTATGTATTGTGATGGGACCAGAAGAAGTCTACAGGTGGAAGACGTAACTAACCCTAAAGTCTATGTATTGTGATGGGACCAGAAGAAGTCTACAGGTGGAAGACGTAACTAACCCTAAAGTCTATGTATTGTGATGGGACCAGAAGAAGTCTACAGGTGGAAGACGTAACTAACCCTAAAGTCTATGTATTGTGATGGGACCAGAAGAAGTCTACAGGTGGAAGACGTAACTAACCCTAAAGTCTATGTGTTGTGATGGACCAGAAGAAGTCTACAGGTGGAAGACGTAACTAACCCTAAAGTCTATGTGTTGTGATGGGACCAGAAGAAGTCTACAGGTGGAAGACGTAACTAACCCTAAAGTCTATGTATTGTGATGGACCAGAAGAAGTCTACAGGTGGAAGACGTAACTAACCCTAAAGTCTATGTATTGTGATGGGACCAGAAGAAGTCTACAGGTGGAAGACGTAACTAACCCTAAAGTCTATGTGTTGTGATGGACCAGAAGAAGTCTACAGGTGGAAGACGTAACTAACCCTAAAGTCTATGTATTGTGATGGGACCAGAAGAAGTCTACAGGTGGAAGACGTAACTAACCCTAAAGTCTATGTATTGTGATGGACCAGAAGAAGTCTACAGGTGGAAGACGTAACTAACCCTAAAGTCTATGTATTGTGATGGACCAGAAGAAGTCTACAGGTGGAAGACGTAACTAACCCTAAAGTCTATGTGTTGTGATGGACCAGAAGAAGTCTACAGGTGGAAGACGTAACTAACCCTAAAGTCTATGTATTGTGATGGGACCAGAAGAAGTCTACAGGTGGAAGACGTAACTAACCCTAAAGTCTATGTGTTGTGATGGACCAGAAGAAGTCTACAGGTGGAAGACGTAACTAACCCTAAAGTCTATGTGTTGTGATGGACCAGAAGAAGTCTACAGGTGGAAGACGTAACTAACCCTAAAGTCTATGTATTGTGATGGGACCAGAAGACGTCTACACGGCGGAGACGTAACTAACCCTAAAGTCTATGTATTGTGATGGGACCAGAAGAAGTCTACAGGTGGAAGACCTAACTAACCCTAAAGTCTATGTGTTGTGATGGGACCAGAAGAAGTCTACACGTGGAAGACGTAACTAACCCTAAAGTCTATGTGTTGTGATGGGACCAGAAGAAGTCTACAGGTGGAAGACGTAACTAACCCTAAAGTCTATGTATTGTGATGGACCAGAAGAAGTCTACAGGTGGAAGACGTAACTAACCCTAAAGTCTATGTGTTGTGATGGACCAGAAGAAGTCTACAGGTGGAAGACGTAACTAACCCTAAAGTCTATGTGTTGTGATGGGACCGGAAGAAGTCTACAGGTGGAAGACGTAACTAACCCTAAAGTCTATGTGTTGTGATGGGACCGGAAGAAGTCTACAGGTGGAAGACGTAACTAACCCTAAAGTCTATGTGTTGTGATGGGACCAGAAGAAGTCTACAGGTGGAAGACGTAACTAACCCTAAAGTCTATGTGTTGTGATGGGACCAGAAGAAGTCTACAGGTGGGAGACGTAACTAACCCTAAAGTCTATGTATTGTGATGGGACCAGAAGAAGTCTACAGGTGGAACACGTAACTAACCCTAAAGTCTATGTGTTGTGATGGGACCAGAAGAAGTCTACAGGTGGAAGACGTAACTAACCCTAAAGTCTATGTATTGTGATGGACCAGAAGAAGTCTACAGGTGGGAGACGTAACTAACCCTAAAGTCTATGTGTTGTGATGGGACCAGAAGAAGTCTACAGGTGGAAGACGTAACTAACCCTAAAGTCTATGTATTGTGATGGGACCAGAAGAAGTCTACAGGTGGAAGACGTAACTAACCCTAAAGTCTATGTGTTGTGATGGACCAGAAGAAGTCTACAGGTGGAAGACGTAACTAACCCTAAAGTCTATGTATTGTGATGGACCAGAAGAAGTCTACAGGTGGAAGACGTAACTAACCCTAAAGTCTATGTATTGTGATGGGACCAGAAGAAGTCTACAGGTGGAAGACGTAACTAACCCTAAAGTCTATGTGTTGTGATGGACCAGAAGAAGTCTACAGGTGGAAGACGTAACTAACCCTAAAGTCTATGTATTGTGATGGACCAGAAGAAGTCTACAGGTGGAAGACGTAACTAACCCTAAAGTCTATGTGTTGTGATGGACCAGAACAAGTCTACAGGTGGAAGACGTAACTAACCCTAAAGTCTATGTATTGTGATGGGACCAGAAGAAGTCTACAGGTGGAAGACGTAACTAACCCTAAAGTCTATGTATTGTGATGGGACCAGAAGAAGTCTACAGGTGGAAGACGTAACTAACCCTAAAGTCTATGTATTGTGATGTCTACAGGTGGAAGACGTAACTAACCCTAAAGTCTATGTGTTGTGATGGGACCAGAAGAAGTCTACAGGTGGAAGACGTAACTAACCCTAAAGTCTATGTGTTGTGATGGGACCAGAAGAAGTCTACAGGTGGAAGACGTAACTAACCCTAAAGTCTATGTATTGTGATGGACCAGAAGAAGTCTACAGGTGGAAGACGTAACTAACCCTAAAGTCTATGTGTTGTGATGGGACCAGAAGAAGTCTACAGGTGGAAGACGTAACTAACCCTAAAGTCTATGTATTGTGATGGACCAGAAGAAGTCTACAGGTGGAAGACGTAACTAACCCTAAAGTCTATGTATTGTGATGGGACCGGAAGAAGTCTACAGGTGGAAGACGTAACTAACCCTAAAGTCTATGTATTGTGATGGGACCAGAAGAAGTCTACAGGTGGAAGACGTAACTAACCCTAAAGTCTATGTGTTGTGATGGACCAGAAGAAGTCTACAGGTGGAAGACGTAACTAACCCTAAAGTCTATGTGTTGTGATGGGACCAGAAGAAGTCTACAGGTGGAAGACGTAACTAACCCTAAAGTCTATGTATTGTGATGGGACCAGAAGAAGTCTACAGGTGGAAGACGTAACTAACCCTAAAGTCTATGTATTGTGATGGACCAGAAGAAGTCTACAGGTGGAAGACGTAACTAACCCTAAAGTCTATGTATTGTGATGGGACCGGAAGAAGTCTACAGGTGGAAGACGTAACTAACCCTAAAGTCTATGTATTGTGATGGGACCAGAAGAAGTTACACGTGGAAGACGTAACTAACCCTAAAGTCTATGTATTGTGATGGGACCAGAAGAAGTCTACAGGTGGAACACGTAACTAACCCTAAAGTCTATGTGTCTGTGTCTGTGTCTGTGTCTGTGTCCGTGTCTGTGTCTGTGTCTGTGTCCGTGTCTGTGTCCTCACCTGGAGGCCGTGTCTGTGTCCGTGTCCGTGTCCTCACCTGGAGGCCGTGTCTGTGTCCGTGTCCGTGTCCGTGTCTGTGTCTGTGTCTGTGTCTGTGTCTGTGTCCGTGTCCGTGTCCTCACCTGGAGGCCGTGTCTGTGTCCGTGTCCGTGTCCGTGTCTGTGTCTGTGTCTGTGTCTGTGTCTGTGTCCGTGTCTGTGTCTGTGTCTGTGTCCGTGTCTGTGTCCTCACCTGGAGGCCGTGTCTGTGTCCGTGTCTGTGTCCTCACCTGGAGGCCGTGTCTGTGGCCGTGTCTGTGGCCGGGTGCCCCGGCTGCTCTGGGCTTCGCTGGCCTCCTCGAACCAGCGGGACAGCATGTCCGACATCCTCTGCATCAGCGACACGTTGGGGCTCTGCTCTCCTGGGAGAGGACAACCAAACCAAACATTAACGTCACGTTGGGGCTCTGCTCTCCTGGGAGAGGACAACCAAACCAAACATTAACGTCACGTTGGGGCTCTGCTCTCCTGGGAGAGGACAACCAAACCAAACATTAACGTCACGTTGGGGCTCTGCTCTCCTGGGAGAGGACAACCAAACCAAACATTAACGTCACGTTGGGGCTGGGCGAGTAATCGATTTGATCGATTAATTCGAATGAATGATTTAGGACGATTTTCAAAAATGAAGTTTGGTGAAAAAGCAAGTTATTGCACTATTAATCCCAATAGGGACATTCATCTATGTTTGATCAAGCGTAACCTTATATATATATACAGGGTTAGAAATTAACGGGGGCTTGGGGCAAAATGCCCTCGAAAATTGACAGTTTACTAATTATATAATTATATATATGCTCTACAGTGCGAGCATTTCCCCCGCATTTGCCCCTAATAATATGTGTGTGTGCGCGAACCGGAAAAATCATTTACTTGCAGAGTGAAGATTACAAAACAGCTCCGCTGTTAATAGTTAAGAAACTGGACTGAAATTCAGTTTTTGGGTGGAATGCAAAGAGGGAGGGAGGGAGGCGGGGCCCGCTGCGTGTTACAGGGTGCTTGAGAGGAGGGAGGGAGGCGGGGCCCGCTGCGTGTTACAGGGTGCTTGAGAGGAGGGAGGGAGGCGGGGCCCGCTGCGTGTTACAGGGTGCTTGAGAGGAGGGAGGGAGGCGGGGCCCGCTGCGTGTTACAGGGTGCTTGAGAGGAGGGAGGGAGGCGGGGCCCGCTGCGTGTTACAGGGTGCTTGAGAGGAGGGAGGGAGGCGGGGCCCGCTGCGTGTTACAGGGTGCTTGAGAGGAGGGAGGGAGGCGGGGCCCGCTGCGTGTTACAGGGTGCTTGAGAGGAGGGAGGGAGGCGGGGCCCGCTGCGTGTTACAGGGTGCTTGAGAGGAGGGAGGGAGGCGGGGCCCGCTGCGTGTTACAGGGTGCTTGAGAGGTGCTGCGAACACAGACAGAGAGCTCTGCTCTGCTTTCAGCAAGCATGCATAGTGCTGTGTAACATTAAGTTACACTGCTATCTTAACGTTAGCAAGCTAAGCATCTGCATAGCGCGACCTGTGTAACGTTAAGTAACTTGTGTTCGGCGGGGAAAGACCGTTCCATTTGTAACACAACTCCAAAGAATAACATCCAAATGATCCCGATGCGCATTTCCTTCATTCCACAGCGCTGAGCGCGCAACGTATTTCATTGATCGATCTGACAACAACACAACTTGCCCTCAGGGACAATCATATTTAATCTATTTAGATAGAGTATGTATGTATTATTTACAGATAATTGAAGGTACCTCAAAACATGAAACCAAGCCATGTCACACATCGTGTGTGTGTGTGTGTGTGTGTTACTTGAACAATTGTCAGTCTGCTCCTAAATTTCTGTGTGCTCCTAAATTTGTATTTAGATTTTATTTATTAACATTTTATTTAGGAGCACATGTGCTCCTTGGGAAAAAGGTTAGCGTAGAGCCCTATATATGGAGACATTAACATTACGTTATCAAACATAGGGACGAAGACTGTAAAAAAAAGTGTCAACAATGTTTTATAATCTTTATGTTAATTTTCATTATAAAAATGTTGTGCCCCCGAAATACAAAAAAAGCCCCAGAAAATCAATTAAGGGGGGCAAAAAAAGCCCTTGAAAAAAAATGTTAATTTCTAACCCTGTATATATATATATATATATATATATATATATATATATATATATATAATTTTTTATTTGTTTAAGTGAAGATTGGTGAAAGTTAGGTTTGCACTTCAATCCCAATAGGGAAATTCATCTTGGTTTGATCATTTTTGTGTCAAATAAAAACAAAGCTTATTTGAATGATTTCCTTGGCGTTTCTAGTTTTTAACACTTTGAGTGCCAGCCACGAGAAATGTCGTTATTTCATGCCATGCGTTGAGTCCAATGACGAGAAGTCTAGTTTTTTAATCATTATTGCTTTCATTAGCGATATCCATATATTTTTCATCAATCTAGCCTCACGTTACCATTGGGACTGGCTCTGAGCTCGAACAGGGAAAATACCGCCCCCTATCGTCTCCCGGATGGTAATGCATCCATTGGATTGGACTCAATTCTCCACTTGCACAACCTGAAAGTAGGCACTTCCGGCTGACTTCCGGTTGCGAATGGTACTTCCTGTCCCATCCAAATACATTGTTTTTAGCTACTTTTCTCCCGTTATTTAAACAACTTTGTCGTCACAGAGAGGCAATGAAACGTTTGTATTATTATAGTATAGAATGTATTTAATAAGCAAACGTTTGTCAGCAGGGTTTTTGGGCTGTATTTCATGTAAAAACGTTTACTGTTAGTTTACTTGCTCACGCTAATTAAGGCTAATGCTGGCTAACAGAAGCTAGCGCAAGAAACGACGCCGCAAAGTATTGTTTATAGTGCATTTCTTGCCACCTTATAGCATTTGTACATTTGTATGACAGTCTATAATGCTCCCGTGAGGTTTTTCCGGACGTTTTGGTAATGATTTTCACTATAAAATCATATTTCTAAATGACAGGAAGTTGATGAAAACTGGCCGGAATAGCTTTGAGCTAACGATCTTTGCCGATGCATTCCATTCTAAACGTAACGTTAGTTGTTCAAAACATTACCTGTCTATATAATTTGTTCCTCAACGTTATATAGACAGGTAATGTTTTGTAAACTAACTGCAGCCTGCTACAGTTAGAAGCTAACGGTAGCCAGCAAGCTGCAGCCTGCTACAGTTAGAAGCTAACGTTAGCCAGCAAGCTGCAGCCTGCTACAGTTAGAAGCTAACATTAGCCAGCAAGCTGCAGCCTGCTACAGTTAGAAGCTAACGTTAGCCAGCAAGCTGCAGCCTGCTACAGTTAGAAGCTAATGTTGAGGAACAAATTATATAGACAGGTAATGTTTTGAACAACTAACGTTACGTTTAGAATGGAATGCATCGGCAAAGATCGTTAGCTCAAAGCTATTCCGGCCAGTTTTCATCAACTTCCTGTCATTTAGAAATATGATTTTATAGTGAAAATCATTACCAAAACGTCCGGAAAAACCTCACGGGAGCATTATAGACTGTCATACAAATGTACAAATGCTATAAGGTGGCAAGAAATGCACTATAAACAATACTTTGCGGCGTCGTTTCTTGCGCTAGCTTCTGTTAGCCAGCATTAGCCTTAATTAGCGTGAGCAAGTAAACTAACAGTAAACGTTTTTACATGAAATACAGCCCAAAAACCCTGCTGACAAACGTTTGCTTATTAAATACATTCTATACTATAATAATACAAACGTTTCATTGCCTCTCTGTGACGACAAAGTTGTTTAAATAACGGGAGAAAAGTAGCTAAAAACAATGTATTTGGATGGGACAGGAAGTACCATTCGCAACCGGAAGTCAGCCGAAGTGCCTACTTTCAGGTTGTGCAAGTGGAGAATGGAAATGGATGAGAAAAGAAAACTCCGGAATCCACATTTTACTTATCAGGCATGTAACCCGAGCCGATCCCATTCATTGTAGACACTCGTGGAATATGTGTTTCGAGTACCTAACGTTGGATCAATAAACGCGATCGATATTTGGAATGGTGATCAGGAATTGGAATAATCTTTTTGCAGAACATCTGATGTGAGGTAAGGAATCTATTTTACCAGTCTTGGGGTAATCAGAGTTTTTTTCACATATATCTCAACGTGTCCCCTATATGTGTATGTGTGTGTGTGTGTGTTGACCAGGAAATAGATAATCGATTTTTCAGCCCGCTTCTCTAGCGTGCATAAGTACACATATACTATCGATAATCTAGCGTTTATTTGAAAACTATTCATAAATAGGCCGAAAAATTACAACGTGTTTTGTGTATTCTACTAAAGGGTGTTTATCACAGAATCTTTTTTATTTTCTGGAAATTTTCAAAAACGAGTGTTTTTCAAAATGGTATAAAACGGAAATGTACCGATGAAAAAACAATCCGTTTCGTACATGTTGACTGCAAGCAAGTCATTGATAAGCGACGAGCGTATTAGACACATAGCCATAATATAGAAATAGCGCCGTGAAAAATCATGAAATATCGGAAAATCTGTCTAAAAAGGCTGGCATTCAAGCGATAAATCGTGCGCCCCCTGCTGGCACTCAAAGTGTTAAGAGAAAAAAATCGATTAAAATCGTAAATCGGATGTGGTGTGAAAAAATCTGATATTTTATTTTTAGGCCATATCGCCCCCCATGTCACGTTATATCACGTCACGCCCTGCCAACAGTTCCTCTGAGAAGTCAGGCCTGAACAGGGAATGCAAATGCAGGGGCGCTCCTTGAATCAGCAGCATTCTAAGTGCACGTTATTCCATTTCTCTCTACACAATATACAATACAGCAGATACTAAGGATGAACAGTGTCTCTCTCTCTCTCCCCCTCGCTCTCTCTCTAGAAATAGTACACATTTCATAATCTAAACTAGAAAGGTGAGCTCAGTAGAGCGCACATATGTAGCCTACCTACATGTTGGGCGGGGCTTAAGTGTAGGGGGTGGGGCAATGGAAGCAGATCTCCCCACATGATTCATATTACACTAGCACACTATTACACACTAGAGAGAGAAACAGAGAGTGAGAGTTATGTGTGACGCGGCACGGTCTAGGCCGCCATATCTCGGCGGAGAAGATTCTTCAGAAATGCCAAAAACGTTGCAGTGTCTTACCGTCTCTCTCTCTCTCTCTCTCTGGGCGAGCTACAGTGTCTTACCGTCTCTCTCTCTCTCGCTCTCTGGGCGAGCGCGGGGGCCGGTGTCAGACCAGTCTCCTCGTAGACGGAGCCTCTTCACCGGGGGCTGCCTCAACTGTGGAGACACACACACACACACACACAGACACAGACACACAGACAGACACACACACACACACAGACACAGACACACAGACACAGACACACACAGACACAGACACACACACACACAGTCACTCAGTCAGAGCAGGTTAAAAAAGCTTCTAGTTTCACGGTAACTCTTCAATGCTGAGTATTATAAACAACATTATAACATACGGTTATCCTATAACCATAGTTATATCAGTATAGCGAGCGCTCTGCACTCTAGTGGAACCCTATCCCTTATCAATCTAATACTGAATAATTTTCTCCACATGTACACACCCATCCGCCTGGCCACACCCACATCTGCTCCTCTACATAAGCGGGGGTCGTGGCCATACTAACAGCTCCTTCCCAAGTCTTTCACCACCGAAGGCGAAGACCACGGGGTCCTCAGTGAGTCAGTGCAGAGCGCTCGCTATACTCATAGAACTATGGTTATAGGATAACCGTATGTTATATTATCGTATAGCTTACGCTCTGCACTCTAGTGGAACACAGGAGCTGAGCAGAGTGGAAGCTCGACAAATGTACCCGCTGAGGCCCCCCACAACCATCAGAACCAGGGAGGACCCGAGCCCCCGGACCCCCCTAGAGGGGGACGGGAGGGAATCGGATCCGACCGTGCGAAGAGGGTTTAGCACCTCAGCGCACAGGGTGAGCAGATCGTGGGACTTACCTTCACAGAAGGACCCGCGACCACTCAGGCGCGCATCCCACATGCCACTAGGGAACGAACGGGAAGAAGAAACCCCTGTTACAGCCCCCAACATCACAGGGTCAAAGGTCAATAACCCAAGGCCGTAGCAGCGGAGCGCGGAGTAGGACCTAGCCCCAGGAACAGCCTGAGGGCCAGGACCCCCCGAAAAAGGGGGCCCGGTGAGGTCAACGATGCCGTAGCATCGGGACCCCACCAGGCGGTCACTGATGACACCACCCCCCACATCGCCAGCATATCGGACAGGGCCCAAATCAAGAGCAGGCCCTTCCCCCCCTTTGGCACGCCGCCCTGAAGCACTCTAGCTTACTGCACCTGGTATTCCCAGGGTGTCCCCCATCCAAGAACTACCAGGGCCGAACCTGCTTAGTTTCCGAGATCTGACGAGATCGGGCGTGACCAGGTTGGCATGGCCGTAAGCCCCAAGAGGCTACCCCCCCACAATACTGTGGGGCCAGACGGCGCGCCGGGAAGACAACCCCCAAGGGGGTTGATCCCTCAATCCAGGCAACAGGCCAGAACTCGATCTGTGCCTGGAGCACTGCGGACTAGACAGGCGCCTAAAGGGTCTACTGTAAGAACAGTACCCGGCGGAAGGGGTGTTCGGTATGCTGTGCAGTGTGTGCACCATGTCATGACCTCAACAAACCTGACCCCTCCAGCGGGGTCGAGGTTCAAAGGAGAGGCCGACACAATTGGCAGACGTCATGAAAAATGCGGGGGCACACACTCGGGCAGACGGGGTCAAGTCCGGCCTCAACTCGAGAGTCGACTCTGCTACCAACACACCGGAGAACCAACCACCTCCCTATGTTTAGTTTAACAGGAGGCGGTTGTTCCCTTAACCCACCAAGAAAAACCTAGAAACAAAGTGTTTCAGTTTTCAAAGGGTTAACCCAGGCCAACAGGTCGACGGGAACGAGTGCGGACCTGGGCCTGGCGGACCGGGACCTACACAGGGATGCCTAGAGGGGTTGACAGCAACCACCTCGACAGCCCCCTCCCATCCCTGCCCAGCAGGGGGAGGGAGGAGTGAAACAATGGAGAAGGACCAGGCCCCCTAACACAGCGCAAGGTACAACACAGTATGGACCAAGCACGTCACTGTTATGGGCAAGCTGTAGTGCCATACACATGACACACATATCCACAACATCAATCCCTTCGACGCCCGGACCGACCCGGCATTTTCCCCCCCGGAAAAGCACAAAGTCCTTCGGGGTACCAGAACAGCAGATCTGCTGTTAACTGGGTTAACTGACTTGGTCCGGCGTGACCAGAACCAGTCCTGCGTCCTAGTCACGCCGCCATCCCCAGTCCTAAGAGGGGGGTAGGTAGGGGCGTGGCTAGGCAAGCAATGGAGTAACACGCTGTTTGTTCTAGCTCCCGTCGAGCCTCTACTTATTTTTATTTTATCTTAATTTAATAAGCTTACGGATTTACAAAACTTAGTGAATCTTACTCAGGGTACATTTGTTCAAACCGATGGTCATTTTTTACACGGACAGATGGCATCAAACCTACGCAAATACGGATACGTCCCGACTACAAGTAGGCCTGAAAAAGCCTCGACTTCCATTTCTGGGCCACCACCATCCACACCGTCAAAGATGTCCGGCGTGGATACCACAGCCTTAAAGGCGGAGATTCTCCTCGCGCTGAAATCGGAACTCGCAGAGATAATACAATCGGAATTAAAAGGTGCACTTTCCAAAGAGTTCGACCTTATCAGAAATGATTTGAAAGTGATGAATGAGGAAATGCGAAGCTGTGTAGCGACACTGCGTGTGGACATGAACAAAATGGAGGCTACAGTTAAAGACGTGGAGGGTGGTCTCTCGAGGTGGTCGGACGAGGTGGTAACGCTACAAACCACAGACGAAGACTTAAAGACGGAGGTGGCCGGTCTCAGGGGAAAGTGTGATGACATGGAAGGAAGAATGAGGAGGTGTAATGTAAGGATACTCGGAGTGGCTGAGACGGATGGCTCGAGTTCCACTGAGTCGGTCTCAAAGCTACTGAAAGACGTGCTACAAATGGATAATGAAGTGCTGGTAGACCGCTCGCACAGAACACTGGGGCCGAAGAGGACAGACGGGAAGCCTCGTGCTATCGTGGCTAAACTCCACTACTACCAGGACTGTGTCGAGGTGTTGAGCCGGGCGCGCGCTCAGGCTCCATTACAGGTCAACGGAATGTCTATTGCAATCTTCCCCGACTATGCCACGGGCGTCGCGAAGGCCAGGGCTGCGTTTACGGAGGTGAGGAAGCTACTACGCGGTCGTGAAGGCACCCGGTACGGCATTATTTTTCCAGCCCGACTTCGCATCACGCACGGGGGAGTTCATCGATGCAGGTGAAGCAATGAGCTCCGTCAGAAAGAACATTGTACACGCAGCAGCGGGTGAGATCACATAGAAAGAGAGATGTATCGGTGTGTACGTGCTGCTTATGATATGCAGGTGATGTGAACAATGTATCATATTAACTTCAACAGGACAATATATGTATAGAGGCTACTGTAATGTCTACTGTGTGATCATCTATGTGTAGCATCATCTGCCTAGCATTGAGGACGCCACTGGACACCATATATCAAGCTAAGTGACTCACCAATCTCCAGCAAATTCATTGCCCTCTACTTATGATGTACAGGTGATGTGAACAGTGTATAATTTTGGCCCCAATAGGACAATGTGTGTATACACATAGACATATAAATATGTACACACATGCTCACACCTACGATGACGCACATGCTCACACACCTAATGGATGCACTATCTAGAGATTCTAGACGTACCACACACACGTGGGCGCGCACTACGCGCATGCACAGACACACATGTAGACACACATACACATTTACACATTATACAGACACGGGGGCATGGACCCACACACTCACTCCTACACACCCATAGGCTTACACCCTGGCTGTGTCCGATACATCCATACACACACACACAAAGTTTCACGTGCACACAACTGCACGAACACACAGGTACACACCCATTTGTTGACACATGGACACACGCACACTCACACGCCTCTTCCAATTTATTCTATATCGCCCAATCAGGCACCCTTTTTTGTGTTTAACGGGGCATATTGGTTGCCCTTGCTCGGGAGTAAGGTGTTCTGCCAAATTTCGGGGCCTGCTTGATGTGAGGTTGTTAATGTTAACATATTATTGTTATGCTTACCGTTTACCGTTGCCACCTATATTACCTTACCTGGTTGGGTGTATCCCACTGGGCAGCTGAAGACCTTATATAATGCCAAGATCTGAGTAAAAACTTTTACTCTTACTTTTCTTTTATTTCTCTTTATTATTTTCTTTTACCTAAGGGGCTCGACGGGGGCCTGAGCGGCTGGTTACATAGCACATTGCACATTGCACTAATCCACACAACACAAGCACATTATGTGTGGATTAGTTTCTGAAGGGTATTTTGGGCACCTTGTTTTTTTGTAAACAAACCTCTGTCCTCTGGCCTATAAATCGGCGCTACATGCTGGTCGTCAATGTGTTAAGCAACTGACGGATGAGATTTTGGAGCTAGATAGACTACATAGCCACTCGCCATCAACCGACACGTTGAAAAAACGTATGTCGCTGCGACAGGCTGAGTACCTTATTACTAAAACGCGACAGGGGTACTATGAACATGGGGAGAAGGCCGGACGGATACTTGCCCATTAGCTGCGACAGAGAACTGCCAACCAGTCCATCCCCACTATCAACGAGCGGGGCTCAAAAGCCACTGACAACCTTAAAATTAATAAAAGCTTTAAAACTTTCTACCAATCGATATACACCTCGGACTCGCAAGTGGGGCCCTCCACGCTAGACGATTTCTATAGGACCCTCCGCGTCCCGACAGTCGACCCAGAGAGGGCCGCAGATCTGGAAGAGGAACTGACGGTTGCAGAGATTACGTCAGCGATTAGATCTATGCAGAGTGGCAAGTCCCCGGGGCCAGACGGCTACCCTAGACTTCTACAAAAAATTCTCAACCCAGCTGTTCCCACTGCTGCTAGCCGTATTTGATGAATCATTCTCAACAAATTCTCTTCCTCCGACCATGCGCCAAGCGGTTATCTCCTTAATCCTTAAGAAAGACAAGAACCCACTGGAATGCGGCTCGTTCCGTCCAATTTCCCTCCTTAACGCCGATGTCAAGGTTCTCGCTAAGGTTCTGGCCCGTCGTCTGGAGGGGGTTCTCCCCTCAATTATCTCGCCGGACCAAACGCGTGTATCACTTCCGCAACGGATTTAGTCGGAATTCGGTTTCCGGGTTGGCCTGATTTTGTCGCGTTTATCGCAGATTTTGTCGCAATATTGTCGCGTTGTGGAAAGCAGGATGAGAGAGCGTAGATTTCAGTGTGTATCATTTAATCATTTAACATTTGAAAGGCATACATTGTTGTCATAATACTTTTATCCAAAATGCTTCTTACTGTTACTGTTAGAGACTGTGCTAGACAAGATAAGTATGAAATAACAGTGTTTATTATTAAGAGTCAGATAGTCCTAACAGTGTTTATTAGTAAGAGTCAGATAGTCCTAACAGTGTTTATTATTAAGAGTCAGATAGTCCTAACAGTATTTATTATTAAGAGTCAGATAGTCCTAACAGTGTTTATTATTAAGAGTCAGATAGTCCTAACAGTGTTTATTAGTAAGAGTCAGATAGTCCTAACAGTGTTTATTATTAAGAGTCAGATAGTCCTAACAGTGTTTATTATTAAGAGTCCTAACAGTGTTTATTATTAATTAACGTCATAAACCAACTGATTCTTGCTTCCCGCGAGCGTCGCCACAGCAGGGCGCAGCGGCAACGCTGCTGCCGCTGCCGCGCGGGGCGTGCCACGGCGTGTCACGTGGCCGTCGCGGCCAATCAGGCCAACCCGGAAACCGAATTCCGACTAAATCCGTTACGGAAGTGATACACGCGGACCAAACAGGCTTCATCAATAATCTGTACTCTTTCTTTAATATCAGACGCCTCCTAAATATCCTGTATAGCCCCTCTCCACCCGGAACACCTGAGGTGGTCCTCTCCCTTGATGCGGAAAAAGCGTTTGATCGGGTGGAGTGGGACTATCTTTTTCACGCTCTGGAGAGGTTTGGGTTTGGCCCTAAACTCATAGCTTGGATTAAAATTCTATATACATCTCCGATGGCTGCCGTTCGCACCAACAACAATCTATCCACCTACTTTGAACTCCATATGGGTACGAGACAGGGATGTCCTTTATCTCCACTCCTTTTCGCGATCGCAATGGAGCCCCTTGCGCTGGCTCTGAGGCAGAACACCGATATCAAAGGGATCATGCGCGCGGGCTCGGAGCATAAAGTCTCGCTTTACGCGGACGACATGTTGTTGTATATATCACAACCCCAAACGAGTCTTCCTCGGTTGATGACCCTACTTGCGGACTTCGGCAAAATATCCGGATACAAAATCAACATTCAAAAAAGCTAATTGATGCCCGTCGGCACCTCGGCGGATCGGATACTTCTGAGCACATTCCCGTTTAAAATTAGCCCTAAAAAGTTCAAGTACCTCGGGATATGGATCACGCATGAACATAAGGACCTATATATGGCTAACTATCAACCTTTACTGTCTAACCTGGCGAGATATATTGAACATTGGGACCCCCTGTCGCTATCCCTGGGTGGGAGAATCAACACAATAAAGATGAATGTATTGCCGAAATTTCTATATGTATTTCAGAGTCTTCCAGTCTTTCTGACCAAGACATTCTTCTCCAAGATAAACAACCAGATATCTTCCTTTATCTGGAACAAAAAACCGCCCCGGATCAAAAGATCTATGCTGCAGAGACCCCGCGTAATGGGTGGGATGGCGCTTCCAAACTTTATTTACTACTACTGGGCAGCAAACATAAGATCGTTATTATACTGGGTAAAAGGGGAGGACACAGCCCCCTGGTGGACAATACTGGAGGGAGCGTCGGTTAAATCCACCTCCCTATCTGCCTTGTTATGTGCTAAGCTCCCGTTCACACAGCCCCTATCTAGCTTTACCTCGAACCCAGTTGTCATCCACTCGATAAAAGTGTGGAACCAATTTAGAAGAACCTTCTCCCTCAGGGAACTATCACTGGCTGCTCCGATCACAAGAAATCACATGTTTGTCCCATCAACGATGGATAAGGCCTTCGACAGTTGGGTTGGGAGTGGAGTGATTACACTGTCTGACCTCTATATAGACGGCAACTTTGCCTCCTTTGAACAGCTAGTACAGAAATACAAGATCCCTAGGTCACACTTCTATAGATACTTGCAACTCCGGACCTTCGTAACTTCGAACTCGGACTGCTACCCAGTGTGTCCTCCTGCCTCCCTTTTAGACTCAATCTTGAACTGTAAACTGATCCAGAAACAGGCTATAAGCAGAATTTATGAACTACTTAATAGAAGCAACTCGACACCTTTAGACCTCCTCAGGGGCAGATGGGAGACTGACTTGGTTCAACACAGAGGTCACATGGGACAAGATAATACAGGGGATTTTCTCCTCTTCCATTTGCCTTAAACATGCGGTTATCCAATTTAAAATTGTACACCGACTGCATTGGTCTAAAGACAGGCTCTCTAAGATATATCCCGACATAGACCCTCTATGTGACCGCTGCAGACAGGCTCCAGCCACTCTGCTCCACATGTTCTGGACGTGCCCAAAGTTGCACACCTACTGGCAGACCATCTTTGACACCTTCTCTAAGATATTTGGAAAGGAAGTGGAGCCATCACCATATATTGCATTGTTCGGAGTGGCCCCAGCAGACATCCACTTTAGATGGTGGGAATCTAGAATGCTGGCCTTCTGTTCACTTTTGGCCAGGAAGCTGATACTGTTCAAATGGAAGGACCCAGGTTCACCTGTCTACGGCCACTGGATGAGAGAGGTCATGTATCATATTAAACTGGAGAAGATCAGGTATACTATCAGAGGTTGTACCGAAAAATTCCACAATATTTGGGATCCTTTCCTAACTTTCTTTGAGGGTATGGAAGCGGATAATGTGACAGAGGCGATCTGACTGGCCTTCCTGGTCTCTCAGCTTGTTATTATTTATTTTTTTCTATTATGTTCTTACTTTTCTTCTTCTGTATCTGCAGAATGCAAGAGATATGTGACTGCTGTCGGGTGATTTAAAAGCTAAAAGGAAAAAACAATGATTAATAAACGATCTAAGATATTGTAGAATGATTTTGTCTGGTATACGGGTGGGGGGAGGGAGGGAGGGAGGGCCTTATTTTATTTTTATTTTCTTTTGGCCCATGTGGGACCGCCTGTAAAAACAAAACATTTTCAAATAAAAAAACCTTGTTAAAAAAAAAAAACATCACAGAGGGCGCCACCAAGATGGACAGAACGTGAATGCGCTTCTCCTGGCGGCCCACCTCATGGGCTTGAGACCCCTCCGCCAATGTAATGATCTACTACGTCATCTCCCCCCGGAGATGCACGTGAGTCATCGAGTCTTGCACTGGCGCTCGGTAGAGATAAAAAATCTCCTTCCTAGTCGCCCGCATAAAAAACGCTGTTTCTATGAATTGGGCAACCAAGGCGCGCCGGGCCAAAAACGTGGTTCCACATAGGAAGCACCCAGGGCCAGCGCTATATGCACATCAAGAACCCGAAACACATCAATGGTGAATTCTAATAAGAAACACCAGACAACGTTCCCTCCATGCTGTCTGGGACGAGCAGCAGGAAGCCAGTCAATAAGACACAGACACGGGCCTTATATGACGCGACTGAGGGCAACCCCGTCAATTCTGCTCCTCACATGAGAGGAGAAGACAGAAGTTCCCCCAGAGAGACCTCCACGTGAGTACAATTGAAAAAGATACATGCAATAATAATTGGGCCAAGTGACCAACGGCCCAATACACACTGTAATAGAGAGCAGAGCAGAAAACAAACAGTTTTCAAATGCAACGCATCATCCAACTTTGACAAAGAAAGCGGTCTGCAGCACAGAGCCTGTAACCTCACGGATGTCTCCTGGCCAATAGGAAACGCACCCAGTGACGTATCCCATGGCCGGGGGGAAATCCCGTGACCCACCCATCCTAACAGGGAGTGGAACCAGGGAACCCCCCCCCCCCCTCCCCCTCCCTGTGACGCGCTGCCCCTCAGCCGACAGAGAAAACTGACCTCCCGGCCAATCAGTAAAGGGGGGGGGGAGGATCTTATCAGCCCACCCCTCATGACCCCTCACCCCTGATACGATGCAACGACAAAGCAGAGCCATGACACCAGTCATAGCGTGCTACAGTACATGAAAGTGCATTATACCTGTTAGGGACGGGCAACAGCTTCACATTCTGCAAGCCAGCCACAGACGATAACCTCGCCTATGCAAAAACCGGTTTTATACATGGCTTCAGGCTCATGTGCAAACTTGCCACCTGAAATTTTTACACCTTTACCCTAAAGTAAGAAAAAACACAGACCAAGAGAGGGGCCAAGGGCCCTGGTACAAGAGCTACACATGTAACTTCTGTAGGCCAACACCTAACCCAGTTGTGGATCCTAAACGTGAATACAATACACACAACCCTCCATCACAACAAAAAAAGGGCAAAAAGTTCACTCTCACTACTGTAAGTCCTCGATTAAGTGCTGGTCACAGGCCTTGCTAAGTCTACATGACAGCGACCAAACAATTTTCAGAGAAATTGCCTCGCTCTAAGCAAGAGCACAACCCCAGCAGAAGCTGAGTGATTTACACCATATCCCCAAAAATATAGTGAATCAACACACATTTTGTAAACAAAATCATATTGCAAACCGGGGATAATTTCACCCACCCCTCACCACCTTACCCCTGATACGACGCCAAATGTGTAGAGTAAGCTGTACATCATGCACGCCAGCACAGCCGAAAACCTTGTTTGAACAGGTTTCCCACAGCTCTGCTTATGTGTGAAAAAAACTTGCCACTTGTTATCTTCATCATTACCCTCAAGTAAAGAATAACAAGCTAAGAGAGGGACTCTGCCCTCGATCATATGCCACTATGCACAGCATTGTAGGGTGGCTCAGCCACGTTGTCTAAACGCTACAGGAAGACACACAACTTCTCATCATACAACAAAAAACCCAGTTCATTTTTACTCACGTAAAAAACAACGCTGTTCCTAGGTAGAGAGAAAGGCACAAGCCTTGGCCAACGCTAACCCAAGGTATACAAAGCGACCAAGACAATTCTCACACAGCACAAGTCGTATCTCCAAATGTAGTGAAGTAACACATGTTTTGTAGACAAAGACATCGTTATTAACAAAAACATTCGGGAGGGGAAGGAAGGAAGAGTGGGGTAATGTCCATTGGACATCTTACCTGCACCAAGGAACGCAGGACGACAGGCCGCAACACAGGTTGGTCTCCACATCGACGAAGGCCTCTCGCTGGCTAGGCCAGAAGGAGCAATGGCCGGAGCCTAGCTCCGGCGTGACGCCCCCCTGCCAAAGATGACATCGTAGTTAGAGTGCCAGGGCCTGCTATTCTCACGGCTACGCCAATGGTTGTAGCACAAGCTAAACAGCTAACTCTAGGCTAACTGATAGCATCAAGCTAACGTTCCCAGCCGAGCGCAGCCGGCAGCTAACGTCGTAGCTAACAGCTAACTGGCTGTTAGCTCAAACCGGCTATCGCTAGCCACTAGCTCACGCAGAAGCAAGCTAAGCGGCTACTACTGAAAACTGTACAACGTGAGAAAAGCAATACAGGCCAACACTTCAGACAGCCGCTGTCTTTTCCTCTTCTTATCCGAAGAAAAAAGGGAAAAAGGCAACACACGTCCCTCTTCAGAACGGTGTTTACCAGACACAGCGGTGTCGGCAACAAGCCCCTCGTTGTACGCGGGCTTATAGCCGACTTGAGCATGGAGATATTATCATAACGAACACCAAGCTCACCTCCCTCGCGCCGGGTGATTTTCATCTTGAAAAGCGGGGCCAGCACGGCAACAGTGGGTATCCGTTTGTCCAGAGACCCGGGGAATTGAACCGCAGATTCGGAATCACGGCCCCAGGAAAACAAAGCTACAACTTCACTTGAGGAGCTAATGTTTATCGTGGGGCATCAAACTAGAACCCCCTCCACGCCGCTAAGGGGCAGCGAAAAGGATTCTAGCCTGGAGCCGACCTTCGTAAGCTGTGTAGTTGTTCCCCCCACAACCGACACACCTGGTGCCTGCGACGCAAAAAACATCACCCGCCCAGAGAGGCCGTCAGCCCCCACACGGCCGATCGCCTCCCAAGCAAAGTGTCCAGCTGCAGAGCCGGAGGCAATGTCGGCGGGGATTGCTCAGCGACGCGAGCCCCTACTACGAAGCGCCGGTGGAGGTCAGAATGATCATCATCTTCTAGACACTCCGTGGCGAAGACATTATCGCTGTATTTCCTCAAAAAATAGTGAGAGAGAAAACAAAGATATAATGTCAACGCAGCTCCTTTTCTCCAAACGTAACTCCTTTCCAATAACTATTTCGGCACTAAACTAAAGTGGTGTATACAGTCACTTTTCTGTGGTGAAAATAGGGAAGGAACTGTTAGTATGGCCACGACCCCGCTTATGTAGAGGAGCGGATGTGGGTGTGGCCAGGCGGATGGGTGTGTACATGTGGAGAAAATTATTCAGTATTAGATTGATATGGGATAGGGTTCCACTAGAGTGCAGAGAGCGTAAGCTATACGATAATATAACTGAGTATTATAAACATTATAACTGAGTATTATAAACAACATTATAACTGAGTATTATAAACATTATTACTGAGTATTATAAAAAACATTATAACTGAGTATTATAAACAACATTATAACTGAGTATTATAAACATTATAACTGAGTATTATAAACATTATAACTGAGTATTATAAACAACATTATAACTGAGTATTATAAACAACATTATTACTGAGTATTATAAACAACATTATAACTGAGTATTATAAACAACATTATTACTGAGTATTATAAACATTATAACTGAGTATTATAAACATTATAACTGAGTATTATAAACAACATTATAACTGAGTATTATAAACATTATAACTGAGTATTATAAACAACATTATAACTGAGTATTATAAACAACATTATTACTGAGTATTATAAACATTATAACTGAGTATTATAAACATTATAACTGAGTATTATAAACAACATTATAACTGAGTATTATAAACATTATAACTGAGTATTATAAACATTATAACTGAGTATTATAAACAACATTATAGCTGAGTATTATAAACAACATTATTACTGAGTATTATAAACAACATTATAACTGAGTATTATAAACAACATTATTACTGAGTATTATAAACATTATAACTGAGTATTATAAACAACATTATAACTGAGTATTATAAAAATTATAACTGAGTATTATAAACAACATTATAACTGAGTATTATAAACAACATTATAACTGAGTATTATAAACAACATTATAACTGAGTATTATAAACATTATAACTGAGTATTATAAACAACATTATAACTGAGTATTATAAACAACATTATAACTGAGTATTATAAACATTATAACTGAGTATTATAAACATTATAACTGAGTATTATAAACAACATTATAACTGAGTATTATAAACAACATTATTACTGAGTATTATAAACAACATTATAACTGAGTATTATAAACAACATTATTACTGAGTATTATAAACAACATTATAACTGAGTATTATAAACAACATTATTACTGAGTATTATAAACATTATAACTGAGTATTATAAACATTATAACTGAGTATTATAAACAACATTATAACTGAGTATTATAAACATTATAACTGAGTATTATAAACAACATTATAACTGAGTATTATAAACAACATTATTACTGAGTATTATAAACATTATAACTGAGTATTATAAACATTATAACTGAGTATTATAAACAACATTATAACTGAGTATTATAAACATTATAACTGAGTATTATAAACATTATAACTGAGTATTATAAACAACATTATAACTGAGTATTATAAACAACATTATTACTGAGTATTATAAACAACATTATAACTGAGTATTATAAACAACATTATTACTTAGTATTATAAACATTATAACTGAGTATTATAAACAACATTATAACTGAGTATTATAAACATTATAACTGAGTATTATAAACAACATTATAACTGAGTATTATAAACAACATTATTACTGAGTATTATAAACATTATAACTGAGTATTATAAACATTATAACTGAGTATTATAAACAACATTATAACTGAGTATTATAAACAACATTATTACTGAGTATTATAAACAACATTATAACTGAGTATTATAAACAACATTATTACTGAGTATTATAAACAACATTATAACTGAGTATTATAAACAACATTATTACTGAGTATTATAAACATTATAACTGAGTATTATAAACATTATAACTGAGTATTATAAACAACATTATAACTGAGTATTATAAACAAGATTATAACTGAGTATTATAAACAACATTATTACTGAGTATTATAAACAACATTATTACTGAGTATTATAAACATTATAACTGAGTATTATAAACATTATAACTGAGTATTATAAACAACATTATAACTGAGTATTATAAACAACATTATTACTGAGTATTATAAACAACATTATTACTGAGTATTATAAACATTATAACTGAGTATTATAAACATTATAACTGAGTATTATAAACAACATTATTACTGAGTATTATAAACATTATAACTGAGTATTATAAACATTATAACTGAGTATTATAAACATTATAACTGAGTATTATAAACATTATAACTGAGTATTATAAACAACATTATAACTGAGTATTATAAACATTATAACTGAGTATTATAAACAACATTATAACTGAGTATTATAAACAACATTATTACTGAGTATTATAAACAACATTATTACTGAGTATTATAAACATTATAACTGAGTATTATAAACATTATAACTGAGTATTATAAACAACATTATAACTGAGTATTATAAACATTATAACTGAGTATTATAAACAACATTATAACTGAGTATTATAAACAACATTATAACTGAGTATTATAAACATTATAACTGAGTATTATAAACAACATTATAACTGAGTATTATAAACAACATTATAACTGAGTATTATAAACAACATTATAACTGAGTATTATAAACATTATAACTGAGTATTATAAACAACATTATTACTGAGTATTATAAACAACATTATTATAACAGACTCTCCTCGGGGGGTAACAAGACCCTACCCCCTCAGGGCCCGCACCGCGGCTGGGGCTATTTCTGTGGGTGACGGAACACGGCGTGCGTCGGTCGCTGTATTTGGAATGGAATGTGTTTGGTGGTTGAATGTAGACACAGCTGAACACCAGCAGCAGCCAAGTCAAGTCAAGAGTTTTATTTGTCACGGCATACAAGTATACAATGAAATGCAGGCAGCAGGAACCACTAGGAGCCACTAGGAGCCACTGTTTCATTATAACCGTCTTGCAACGTTGTTTAAGATATCAATCGTGCATTGGAACATTAGAATAGTTAGGATATCAATTGTGCATGAAAGGACTATATTTATATCGTTTGATTAGTATTGGTGAGATTGTTACAGTCAAAATCTGTTGATCAACTTGACAGTTTCCATTCATTTGCATTCACATCACTGAACTCACCAAAGTCTGCGGTGGTCGAGATGTAACGTTAGTCCAGCCCCTCAAACATTTTCTTTATCTCATTTCTCTCTCCAAGTAGTTGGAAAAAGGTGTTCCGTCCCATTAGCCGTGTGCCGCCTGGTGATGCTAACTAGATCCCAGAGAGCGAGTGGCTTCGGATGAGTCCTGTTAACGTTAGACTCAGCTACTAGCTTCGTTGAAGCATGGGCAGTAGATAGGATCTTTGAGCCAAAACACAAATGACATTTAACTAAAACGTTCTTTTCTTTGTGCTCGACAAAAGAGAAATAGTGAGAATATCCATGTGTAAAGCGCGAGTAGTGGGCGCTGCCATGACAGTCTAGACCAGGGGTCGGCAATTAGGTTTGGCCACGGGCCAGATTTTCCCCAAGCCATTGCTTGGCGGGCCAGGATCAAAAACAATGGCTAATTTAATATAGTGAAAAAAGACAAAAAAAATTCTCTGGTCTGCATCCCCTTAACAATTGTGTGTATTGCGCCGTACTGTATTGTACCCATTCTGCAATCTGTTAAATAAAGTTTTCATTCATTCATTCATTCATGAACAGCAGATCAGCTCTTGCAGATCACCGTGGCGCGTGATGAACAGATCAGAAGACAGAATGCATGAAAACACGACTCACAATACCTTGTTTGTTGTTAAGTCCTCCAAAATCCCTGCTAATGTTTGAAACATGTCACATATCCACTCGCCGCCCTCCAATTCCAGATTGGCGTTGAATGCAGCTACTTTATCTGCCAACTTGAACACAGTTGTCATCATTTCCTCGTTGTTGTTGTTGTTGTTATCGCCACATATTATGCAGAGAGGACGTCGGCTCGGCACGCAAGAATCACTGACCTGTTGCGATAAACCCATATTTTAAGTATGGCTCCTGTTTATTAAAAGAAGCGTTATATTTCCCCGTTGCAAAGAAGCTATCCAAAGATGTTTGTTTTGTTTTTTTAACACATTTTGTTACTCGCTCGCATCTCGAACGCGGAAGTGAAAGTGCGTTAGGGAAATATACATGCGGCCCGGTGGGACTATTCCATTGGTTCTCCCAGTCCACGTGACCATTTCTAGCATTTCAATTGGCTATAGTGACAGACATGCTTTTGATGACTACCGGTAGATAGATACAGCTTCACAATAAAAGACACCCTGGCGTCCCGAGTGAATATTTCCCGCGCGTAAAATAAATATCATATTCTCAAAATAATCTGACGGGCCAGAAATGATTGCTGGTGGGCCAATGTCGGCCCGCGGGCCGCCTATTGCCGATCCCTGGTCTATAGTAAACAACACATGCCCACAGCACAGCGTGTCTCCGCAGGTGAGTGACAGACAGGAGAGGAGGACCAACCACAGCACAGCGTGTCTCTGCAGGTGAGTGACAGACAGGAGAGGAGGACCAACCACAGCACAGCGTGTCTCCGCAGGTGAGGTGACAGACAGGAGAGGAGGACCAACCACAGCACAGCGTGTCTCCGCAGGTGAGTGACAGACAGGAGAGGAGGACCAACCACAGCACAGCGTGTCTCCGCAGGTGAGTGACAGACAGGAGAGGAGGACCAACCACAGCACAGCGTGTCTCCGCAGGTGAGTGACAGACAGGAGAGGAGGACCAACCACAGCACAGCGTGTCTCCGCAGGTGAGTGACAGACAGGAGAGGAGGACCAACCACAGCACAGCGTGTCTCCGCAGGTGAGTGACAGACAGGAGAGGAGGACCAACCACAGCACAGCGTGTCTCCGCAGGTGAGTGACAGACAGGAGAGGAGGACCAACCACAGCACAGCGTGTCTCCGCAGGTGAGTGACAGACAGGAGAGGAGGACCAACCACAGCACAGCTTGTCCCCGCAGGTGAGTGACACAGACAGGAGAGGAGGACCAACCACAGCACAGCGTGTCTCCGCAGGTGAGTGACAGACAGGAGAGGAGGACCAACCACAGCACAGCTTGTCCCCGCAGGTGAGTGACAGACAGGAGAGGAGGACCAACCACAGCACAGCTTGTCCCCACAGGTGAGGTGACAGACAGGAGAGGAGGACCAACCACAGCACAGCGTGTCTCCGCAGGTGAGTGACAGACAGGAGAGGAGGACCAACCACAGCACAGCGTGTCCCCGCAGGTGAGGTGACAGACAGGAGAGGAGGACCAACCACAGCACAGCGTGTCTCCGCAGGTGAGTGACAGACAGGAGAGGAGGACCAACCACAGCACAGCGTGTCTCCGCAGGTGAGTGACACAGACAGGAGTCAGGACTGCGCTGCATCACTATCGCTCGCTACCAATCTACATACAAATAACGCAGTAACGAACCATTCAGTAACGGTAACTGCGTTACTGAATTTCAAAAGTAATGCGTTAGAGTACTAGAGTCCGTGGTCCTGTCAACTGATTAACAGTATTAACAGACTGTTAACAGATTAACAGTCAACGCGGTTTCATTGCTGGGTTAAGTACTTCTATTCTATTCACATAATACGCTTACTTCATATATCTACTCCATTCACATATATGCCTACCACTTGTATCTATTGCTATGTCCGCCTACTACAATCTCATGAGCTGTCTAACGCCTGTCCCTTCTCCCTGTCTCCCTATGACTTGCTGTCCTGGAGTGTTGACCGGAGTGTTGGACGTCCCGTGACGAAGGCCGGGAGATTGCGACCCCCTCTGCGTGCCCCCCTGTCTCCGGAGGTCTCGTAGTGGTGACCGGAGTGCCGGATGTCCCGCGATGATGTCGGGGAGTTCGCGACCCTCTCTGCGCCACCCCCTATCTCCCTGTCTCCGGCTGTCCCTGAGCAATGACCGGAGTGTTGAATGTCCCGTGACTAAGACGGGGAGGACGTGACCCTCTTTGCGCCGCCCCTGTGCCTCAAATAGATCCGCTATCAACTCTATCTTTAATCTTTCAAAATGTTCAGTTGCTATCGCTATTAGCTCTATCTTTAATCTTTCAAAATGTACAGTTGCTATTGCATGCACTCATCTGTGTTTTACCACACACATGAGTGCATGCTTACTAGGGATGGGTACCGAATTCGGTACTTTTGAGGTACCGAACCGAAACACATCGGTACTACCGAGTATCGAATCAAGTGAGAAACCGAAAAAAAAAAAAAAAAAAAGTATTAATATTTTTTTTAACTTTTTTTTTCATATCAACGTTCACACGCACAATATATGCTTACCTAGGATTTGACTTGATTCAACAACAAAGCAGTCGGAGCAATGACAAGCCGAAAACTGTCTAAATTGTAGTTATTTGAAGTTTGGATTTTTTTTTTACGACTGAGGTAGGTAAATTAAATTTCTTGAGACTAAAGTACCGAAAAAAGGTACCGTTGGGTACCGGTATCGATTCACAGGTACCGGTACCGGTATCGGTTCAAATGTGAAAGGTACCCATCCCTAATGCTTACCAACTGTCCGTCTGCAACACTGCTATCACCAACATCTAAGAAGGGAGATCCCCCCTTGAATGGCCCTTCTAAGGTTTCTCTCCTCCACACTGCCTGTGGAGCTTTTTTCCCTATTGTTAGGTTTTAGTGAGTTTTTCCTTACCTTCGCGTGGGGTATGTCTGGGAGTGCTTGCATTCTTTCATTTATTTGCATTCATCTAAAAATGTTTGGACCTTATGGTGTTCTTGTTCTGTTCTTGACTTATTGTTATGTTTTCTTCTTGACTTGTTTAAAGAAGACCTGTACGGCCCATGGGGACATTAACGTGTGTTGTCGGGCCCTATAAATAAATTTGATTTGATTTACTAGTTACCGACAAAAATAACTTTGTAACGCGTTAGTCCCAACACTGCTAAGAACACCAAGCAGCATGTGTGTGTGTGCCTTTTATTATGGCGCAATCAACATATATAAAAAAATATATAATAATAATAATATATAATTATAAACGTTCAGACTAGGGATGCACCGAATGGGAAATTCTTGGCCGAAACCGATACCCAAAATAGGAAACAGTTGGCCGAAAACCGAATGCCGAAAGGCCGAAAATTATTAATATAAATATATATATATATATATATATAATGTATTTTTTTTTGTTCAGCTACCTGATTATGGCAAAAGACAAAAGCAGACTTAATGATGTTACTGTAGTGGCTACTGTCATAATTCACGGCGTTCCTACATGGAAGGACTGTTGTATTTACTACATCTCCCATGACTCTTAGCGGGGGATGACATAGCTTACGAGTGAAAGAGGACCGGAAGCGTTGTTAGCTAGCTTAACGCTAACGTTAGTTAAAAAGGTTTTAATTTTAAGCACGACGGGCCTATAGTAATGGCGAGGATATAAAGCATGTTAAAGACGCATTTATTGGACGTGTTGCTCACGGGCCCCAATAAGAAAAAGAAGAAGTGTTGCTCGCGGAGTTTACATAGAAACAGCGCGACTCGCAAGAGTCATCATCACAGGATAACACAGGCTGTAGAACGCAGGACTGAAGAGCTCACGTTGCGCATGTAATGACTGAAGCCGCGTTTTGATTATGTCATCACAACAACACGTTAGGTTATGAACGTAACGCTGTTCTTTGACATTCTGTGATATTTTTACAGAGCTGCTCTTGGCATTACCGAGCTCCACTTGGCATTAAAGAGCTGCTCTTGGCATTAAAGAGCTCCACTTGGCATTAAAGAGCTGCTCTTGGCATTAAAGAGCTGCTCTTGGCATTAAAGAGCTCCACTTGGCATTAAAGAGCTGCACTTGGCATTAAAGAGCTCCACTTGGCATTAAAGAGCTGCACTTGGCATTAAAGAGCTCCACTTGGCATTAAAGAGCTGCTCTTGGCATTAAAGAGCTGCACTTGGTATTAAAGAGCTCCACTTGGCATTAAAGAGCTGCTCTTGGCATTAAAGAGCTGCACTTGGCATTAAAGAGCTCCACTTGGCATTAAATAGCTGCTCTTGGCATTAAAGAGCTGCTCTTGGCATTAAAGAGCTCCACTTGGCATTAAAGAGCTCCACTTGGCATTAAAGAGCTGCTCTTGGCATTAAAGAGCTGCTCTTGGCATTAAAGAGCTCCACTTGGCATTAAAGAGCTCCACTTGGCATTAAAGAGCTGCTCTTGGCATTGAAGAGCTCCACTTGGCATTAAAGAGCTCCACTTGGCATTAAAGAGCTGCACTTGGCATTAAAGAGCTCCACTTGGCATTAAAGAGCTCCACTTGGCATTAAAGAGCTGCACTTGGCATTAAAGAGCTCCACTTGGCATTAAAGAGCTGCACTTGGCATTAAAGAGCTGCACTTGGCATTAAAGAGCTGCTCTTGGCATTAAAGAGCTGCACTTGGCATTAAAGAGCTGCACTTGGCATTAAAGAGCTGCACTTGGCATTAAAGAGCTGCACTTGGCATTAAAGAGCTGCTCTTGGCATTAAAGAGTTGCACTTGGCATTAAAGAGCTGCACTTGGCATTAAAGAGCTGCACTTGGCATTAAAGAGCTCCACTTGGCATTAAAGAGCTGCACTTGGCATTAAAGAGCTGCTCTTGGCATTAAAGAGCTGCACTTGGCATTAAAGAGCTGCACTTGGCATTAAAGAGCTGCACTTGGCATTAAAGAGCTGCACTTGGCATTAAAGAGCTCCACTTGGCATTAAAGAGCTGCACTTGGCATTAAAGAGCTGATCTTGGCATTAAAGAGCTGCACTTGGCATTAAAGAGCTCCACTTGGCATTAAAGAGCTCCACTTGGCATTAAAGAGCTCCTCTTGGCATTAAAGAGCTCCACTTGGCATTAAAGAGCTGCTCTTGGCAGTAAAGAGCTGCACTTGGCATTAAATAGCTCCACTTGGCATTAAAGAGCTCCACTTGGCATTAAAGAGCTCCACTTGGCATTAACACTTTGATCGCCATGGTTAAATTCATAATTTACCATCCCTCGCCAGCCCTATTTAATATGGAGAAGTTCCCCTTCTTTGCAGGGCTATAACTTTTTAAATTCTATTGCTAAATTGACATTATTATGGCCCATTCAATGTCCTATATCTATTGTTCAGGGTGTAGCAACGATATACTTTTTCATTCACATATTCATACTAAAATATGGTCTAAAGTATAAGTATGTTTTTATCGTTTTCTGCAGCTTTCTCCAGAACTTGATTTATAGCCCCAAATGCATTATATTGATGATCAAATACAGTTTGGTAGCGATCGGTGCCAGATGAAAAATTTCAACTGGAGGTACTTCTAGAAGTTACTACGTATCATCTGATATTGACCGGATGGGCGAGGGGGCGTTTATAATTCCGTGGGCAACGTTATACCATTCATCTAGTGTGGGTCATATGATCATCAGATCAGTTAGTATAGAAGACGTTAGAAAATAACGTTGAAACTCACTGTATCTTCCTCGCGCCGTTGGACGATCAGCTTGGAGTAGACAGTTTTCGATTATGGGATGTTGATCCTGATGAACCATTTCCAGGTTGTATAATACTATATACGTCCAAATAACGTTGTTTATTGAGTTAGGGCGAGCGATTGATTATCCAGTGTGTTGAGATAGAGTCCTGCTAATGATCGCGAGTGCCCGGATGAAATATGGATGAGCACTTCCTGTTTGACGAGTCACTTCCTGTTGGCGATCTGACAATCGGCCACCAGATGGCGCTCTTGAACCGCTAGAGTTGAGTGGAGCTCAGCTGTACATCTCAGGTCCCCGGAGGAGAAATATGATTTCGAGCACAGATTTTTGAAATATTGATATCAAAGACGAGTTACGGCGTCTTCGGCAGAATGAGCATGGCTAGGAAAGACGTCCAAAGGCGTTTTCGGCGACCATAGTGTTAAAGAGCTGCACTTGGCATTAAAGAGCTGCACTTGGCATTAACACTTTGATTGCCCAAGGTTAATTCCTTTTTACCTCCTTGAATGCCCAGGGCCACTTCAATGTTAACGTTAATATCGCCTAATCTATGTTTTAAATTATGGCTATGTGTCTAATCTGCCCGTTGCTTATCAAAGACTCATTTTCCAGTCAACATTGTCGTAGCAGATTGTTTTTTATCGCTTCATTTCCGTTTTCTAGCATTTTGAAAATCACTCGTTTTGTGGAAAAAATAACACATTCCATGACAATCGCCTTTTACTGGAATATTCTAGAACGTTGTCATTGTTCGGCCTATTTATGAATCGTTTTCAAATAAACGCTAGATTATCGATAGTATATGTGTACGCACGCACGGTCTGACCGCGAGCTGAAAATCGCTTCTCCTATTTCCTGACCGCTCATACACAGTGAATCAGCCATATCACATAATCACATAAAAGCTTATATCTCCATGAAAACGAGTCTGAGTCACTTGGCATTACAGAGCTGGAGTTTCAGCTGCTGAACAACCGTACATGCCGTCCACCAATAGATGGTTTTCCGGTGCAAAGCCCACCTGGACTGGACAGAGACAGGCAGGATTATATTTTTGAGGAAATAAGACGATGCTGTTCTGATGCAGCAAAAGACATCACATGCCCTCCACCAAAGTCCAGAGAACCTCAGAACAAGATTGTCCGGTGTTAGATACTATCTAGCTGAGGGCCCCCCGGACACACAGAGGCTCTAGCTGAGGGGCCCCCGGACACACAGAGGCTCTAGCTGAGGGGCCCCTGGACACACAGAGGCTCTAGCTGAGGGGCCCCCGGACACACAGAGGCTCTAGCTGAGGGGCCCCCGGACACACAGAGGCTCTAGCTGAGGGGCCCCCAGACACACAGAGGCTCTAGCTGAGGGGCCCCCGGACACACAGAGGCTCTAGCTGAGGGGCCCCCGGACACACAGAGGCTCTAGCTGAGGGGCCCCCGGACACACAGAGGCTCTAGCTGAGGGGCCCCCGGACACACAGAGGCTCTAGCTGAGGGGCCCCCGGACACACAGAGGCTCTAGCTGAGGGGCCCCTGGACACACAGAGGCTCTAGCTGAGGGGCCCCCGGACACACAGAGGCTCTAGCTGAGGGGCCCCCGGACACACAGAGGCTCTAGCTGAGGGGCCCCCCGGACACACAGAGGCTCTAGCTGAGGGGCCCCTGGACACACAGAGGCTCTAGCTGAGGACAATCCTATGTGGTCTGTTGTCAGTGCACTCGGTGGCAGTGCACTAACTAATTGGCAGTGGTTCGGGAGGTAGAGCAGTCGTCTGGTAATCCGGAGGTTCCCGGTTTGATTTCCACTCCTTCCCCCCGGCAGCGTGTCGAAGTGTCCTTGAGCAAGACACTTAACCCCCTAATTGCTCCAGATGTACAGGTTGGCACCTTGTGTGGTCTCCTCTGCCGTCGGTGTGTGAACGTGTGAGTGAACGGGTAAAATGTGAGGAACAAGTTGTAAAGCGTTTTGGATAAAAACTGTTATATAAATGCAGCCATTTACCATTTACCATTCATTTACATGCTCTGCCTGTCAGTTGTCCCTAAGAACACCATTCAACTATGAATACATTACATTTACATTGAGTCATTTAGCGGAGCGCCTTTATCCAAAGCGACCTACAGGTTCTGTACGACAGGTCAGCAGGAAGGTACGACTCTATCAGCTGAGTAACAGTGTTCATCAAACAGTGCTGCATCTGGGCTGCAGTGTAGAGTGCACAGTAGTAGAGACATGTTAGTATAGTAATATAGACAAGGAGGATTAATTAGTGGAAGAGTGCATGATAGTATTTTTTTTGTATTGTATATTTTTTGTATTGTGCACTTTTTTTCACGTGCACACTACACGCTTACCTAGGATTTTACTTGATTCAACAACAAAGCAGTCGGGGGGATGGCAAGCCGAAAACGGTCGCAAGTGTTGTTACACTTTACAGAGCTAGATTCGCACACAACGCCCACTGCAATATAATATTTTTTTTATCTACTTTTTCTCCCATTTTTCTATTTTTCTCCCATCCCAATTTCGTATCGTCCAATTCTACCCTCCCCTCAATCAATCAATCAAAATTTATTTATAAAGCACATTTCACATGATATCATAGTCCCCTCCATACTCATAGCCAAGCTCAGGGACCTGGGCTTGAACTATGACCTCTGCCAGTGGGTCTTGGACTTCCTGACTGGCAGACCCCAGGTGGTGAGAGCAGGCAACTGCACCTCCTCATCCATCACCCTCAACATAGGGGCCCCCCAGGGCTGTGTTCTGAGTCCCCTCCTCTACTCCCTGTACACACACGACTGTGTGGCTCAGCGGAGTAGCAATACAATCATCAAATTTGCTGACGACACAGTGGTGGTGGGCCTGATCTCTGCCAACGACGAGAGGGCCTACCTGGAAGAGGTCAAGGTCCTGGCGGGATGGTGCCAGGAAAACAGCCTCTCCCTGAACGTCAGCAAAACAAAGGAGATGATTGTGGACTTCAGGAGGTCGGGGGTCAAGGACTACAGCCCCCTCAGCATCGACGGGGCACCGGTTGAGAGAGTCAACAGCTTTAAGTACCTCGGAGCCTACATATCCGAGGACTTGACATGGACCACACACATTGACAGTGTTGTGAAGAAGGCACGACAACGCCTCTACTTCCTCAGGCGCCTAAGGAAGTTCCAAGTCAGTCAGAAGATCCTTAGGAACTTCTACTCATGTACAATAGAGAGCATCCTGACTGGCAACATCACCTCCTGGTTTGGGAATAGCACTGCACAAGACCGAAGCAGACTACAAAGAGTGACACGTTCAGCCGAACGCACAATTGGAGGGGGGCTCCCCACCCTCCAGAACATTTACAACAAGCGTTGCAAGGGCAAGGCTAAGAGAATCATTAAAGACTCCAGTCATCCGAACAACTGCCTCTTTGAACTGCTGCGGTCAGGCAAGCGATACCGGAGTCTCAAGGCGAGCACAGAAAGACTCAGAAGAAGCTTCTATCCCCAGGCCATCAGGCTGCTAAACGAACAATGAATGAACACTACACAACAACAACCACCAAACGTACATAGCACACACATCCACACGCACACACTCACTTTAAACAAACACACTGTAGCACCCACTCCACACACGTTATAGCACACACCCACTTTAAACAAACACACTGTAGCACCCACTCCCCACACTTTATATTTATTGATGAAGGATTGCACTACAACTCGTACACCTTACTGTAAATTGTACCTAAATTGTACCTCATCCCATTTCTGCTTTGCACTAGATAGTACTGTACATTAGTACACTGCATAGTATTGTATATTATATGGTAACTCAGAACATTGTACATATGTCTATACCGAACACTGTGACCTCATTTTCTTCTTCTAAATTACATGCTATACTATGTTATTTGATACTATCTTGTCTAGCACAGTCTCTGGAGCGTAACAGTAAGAAGCATTTTGTATGAAAGTATTCTGTACTTCTGTATGACAACTATTAAAGAAACTTGAAACTTGAAACATGACGCGTGTCAACCAAAGTGCTGTACAGAGGGTAAATACACAAGATACATATAGACAACAATCACACTCCGTTTTATGGGAGGGCACACAGGCAAACACATAGAAAAACAGGGCATGAGTCAGTGAACGGGAAAGGCTAGTAGGTAGAAGTGGGTTTTGAGCCTCGATTTGAAGGCATCTATCGAGGGGGCGAGCCTAATGGAGGTGGGGATGCTGTTCCACAGTTCAGGGGCTGCGATAGCAAAGGCACGGCCCCCCCTGAGCTTGAGGTTAGACCTCCGGACTGTCAGGAGCCTCTGATCGGCTGACCTGAGGGACCTGATGTTGGAATAGGGGGATAGGAGGTCTGAGATGTAGGAGGGTGTGTGACCATTAAGGGCTTTAAAAACAAATAGGAGAACCTTAAAATCTATCCTGTAGCGTACTGGGAGCCAATGAAGGGAGGCAAGGCTCAAACGCTGTTAGGCCATGCCTCCCACTGGTCGGCTGCAATGTGGACCAAGCCTTGCATCAGGTGTCCCCTCCGGTACACGAGGAGGCAGCCGTCGCATCTTTTCACCTGCACAGCGCGATCTCTCAGCGGCGGGGGTCTGCGTGGGAGGGACGCGTGTAGCATAATGACAAGCAAGCAGTGCAAAAATGCGGAAGCATTCGTCACCACACGCCACTACGGTAAAGCGCCTTTCTTTTCAGGCCCGCTTTGGGAGCTGTCGCGCGGAAATAGGCTGTCTATTGCCATTCTCTTTGACAAACTCTAACCTTAACCAGCTCCTTAACAGCGCCTAAACTTAACCGTTCTAACCTTAACCAACTCCGAAACAATGCCTAACCTTAACCTTAACCTTAACCATGCCTAACCTTAACCATAGAAAGAATATTGCCATTCTCTTTGACAAACTCTAACCTTAACCAGCTCCTTAACAGCGCCTAAACTTAACCGTTCTAACCTTAACCAACTCCGAAACAATGCCTAACCTTAACCTTAACCATGCCTAACCTTAACCGGCGAAAGAATACATGTTAAAAAAAAAATCACGTTAAAAAAATTATATTTGATGGGATTCGAACTCACCAGCAACGAGCCGTAGGATCCACAGCCATGCAGTCTTGCCAATTGAGCTATTTCTGGATACTGAATAAGGGGCGGTTTCTGGCATCCGCTCGTGTCGAACCAAGGCGGGATCTCATGCGCATGCGCGGGCACCTCGCGAGCACGCCGGCGCACGCACGCACCTGAGCGAGCACGCCGCCGCCGGTGCACGCACCTGGGCGCTGGGCGAAGGAAAATGAAAGGCGCATTACCGCACGCCACTACGGTACCTGCGGTGACGAATGCTTCCGCATTCTTGCACTGCTTGCTTGACATTAAGGAATAGGCGGGAGGGACACGCCGCCCCCGTCGCTTCCTGATTCTACTGCGCAGGCGCACCAACCGACCTGTAGGAGTCGCTGTCCACAACGTCCGATCCCCACCCACCAGCTTCCCACCCCAATTGCGTTAGTATGAACGACCAGCCAAGCTGGTAGCAATGCCGAGAGCTGGGCTCAAACCCAGCATCTCCTGCATTAGTGGCGAGCGCCTTGCCCACTGTGCCACTTAGCCGCCCTGCTGCAATATTATATATTAACAAATTGTTCTAAATAAATAATAATGATAATAAATCATTTGAAGTTTGGACACATTTTTTACAACTGAGGTTGGTATAAAAATGTTTAGACTAAAGTACAGAAAAAAGGTACCATTGGGTATCGTTTCAAATGCGAACGGTACCCAACCCTAGGACCCACTTGAGTGAGTCAGCACCTCAGCAGAGGCCCAACGACACGACCCTGTGGCTCTCCTCCTCCCTCCTCTCCTCCTCCCTCCTCCTCCCTCCCCTCCTCCCTCCTCTCCTCCTCCCTCCCCTCCTCTCCTCCCTCCTCTCCTCCTCCCTCCCCTCCTCTCCTCCTCCCTCCTCTCCTCCTCCCTCCTCTCCTCCTCCCTCCTCTCCTCCTCCCTCCCCTCCTCCTCCCTCCCCTCCTCTCCCCCCTCCTCTCTCCTCCCTCCCCTCCTCTCCTCCTCCCTCCCCTCCTCTCCTCCCTCCTCTCCTCCTCCCTCCTCTCTCCTCTCCTCCCTCCCTCACCTCCTCCCTCCCCTCCTCCCTCCTCACCTCCTCCCTCCTCTCCTCCTCCTCCCTCCTCTCATCCTCCCTCCCCTCCTCCCTCCTCACCTCCTCCCTCCTCTCCTCCTCCCTCCCCTCCTCCCTCCTCACCTCCTCCCTCCCCTCCTCCCTCCTCTCCTCCTCCTCTCCTCCTCCTCCCTCCTCACCCCTCCCTCCTCTCCTCCTCCCTCCCCTCCTCCTCACCTCCTCCCTCCTCTCCTCCTCCTCCTCCTCCCTCCTCCTCACCCCTCCCTCCTCTCCTCCTCCCTCCCCTCCTCCTCACCTCCTCCCTCCTCCTCCCTCCTCTCCTCCTCACCTCCTCTCTCCTCTCCTCCTCCCTCCCCTCCCTCCTCACCTCCTCCCTCCTCTCATCCTCCCTCCCCTCCTCTCCTCCCTCCTCCCTCCTCTCCTCCTCATCTCCTCCCTCCCCTCCTCCTCCCTCCTCTCCTCCTCCTCCCTCCCCTCCTGCTCCCTCCTCTCCTCCTCACCTCCTCTCCTCCTCCCTCCCCTCCTCCCTCCTCTCCTTCTCCCTCCCCTCCTCTCCTCATCCCTCCTATCCTCTCCTCCCCTCTCCTCCTCTCCTCCTCCCTCCCCTCCTCTCCTCCTCCCTCCTCTCCTCCGACACCACCCTGTGGCTCATCTCCTACCTCCTCCCCTCCTCTCCTCCCTCCCTCCCTCCTCCTCCCTCCCTCCTCTCCTCCTCCTCCTCTCATCCTCCCTCCTCTCCTCCGACACCACCCTGTGGCTCACCTCCTCCTCCTCTCCTCCTCTCCTCCTCCCTCCCTCCTCTCCTCCCCTGTGGCTCACCTCCTCCTCCTCTCCTCCTCTCCTCTCCTCCCTCCCTCCCTCCTCCCTCCTCTCCTCCCCTGTGGCTCACCTCCTCCTCCTCTCCTCCTCTCCTCTCCTCTCCTCCTCCTCCCTCCCTCCCTCCTCTCCTCCCCTGTGGCTCCCCTCCTCTCCTCTCCTCCTCCCTCCCTCCCTCCTCTCCTCCCCTGTGGCTCACCTCCTCCTCCTCTCCTCCTCCCTCCTCTCCTCTCCTCCTCCCTCCCTCCTCCCTCCTCTCCTCCCCTGTGGCTCACCTCCTCCTCCTCTCCTCCTCCCTCCTCTCCTCCTCCCTCCCTCCTCCTCCTCTCCTCTCCTCCCTCCCTCCCTCCCTCCTCTCCTCCCCTGTGGCTCACCTCCTCCTCCTCTCCTCCTCTCCTCTCCTCTCCTCCTCCTCCCTCCCTCCCTCCTCTCCTCTCCTCCCCTGTGGCTCCCCTCCTCTCCTCTCCTCCTCCCTCCCTCCCTCCTCTCCTCCCCTGTGGCTCACCTCCTCCTCCTCTCCTCCTCTCCTCTCCTCCCTCCCTCCCTCCTCCCTCCTCTCCTCCCCTGTGGCTCACCTCCTCCTCCTCTCCTCCTCCCTCCTCTCCTCCTCCCTCCCTCCTCCCTCCTCTCCTCCCCTGTGGCTCACCTCCTCCCTCCGCTCCTCTGACGGACCCTTCAGCTCTTTGGCCTGGTGGTCTCTGGGGTCGAACAGGTAGATGTAGTCGGAAGAGTAGCTGACCAGCACCTCCTGGCCGTCAGCACTGTAGCACAGAGACGTCACCCGACACGACTTGTTGGACAGGTGGGCGGGGACAAACCTCACACACATGCCTGTGGTGCCGCGGCCCATGTAGTTCCCTGCAGCCACGGAATAAAACAAGATCAGATGAGATGAGATGTGCCTTCATCGATCCCCTTGGGGAAATTCAGGCATCGTAGCAGCACATGGGAGGGGGAGACATTAAACGGTATAAACAATGGTCCAGATGAGCATTGCTGCATGCCCTATCGGTCATAATATACATTACAAACAATATAGGCAATAAAATGTTATCTGAATATAAAATATGAGAGAATTAAACAGTATAAACAAAGGTGCCGTCTATATGCCCTATTGGTCATAATATAAGTTACAATAAATATAGGCAATACAAAATTGTATCAGAATATAAACGAATCAAAATATAAAACAATTGATTCAGAACAATTTTATCATGGATGAACAAAACCTTCAATGCGAATGGTTGATTTTAATTTCAAGGACTTTTTAAGCACCTTGTTAACACTTTCTATGCCACGAGGTAGTGCCAGAGTTAGCGCTTCAATGCCACCATCCACTTTAATGTTATCGTTAATATCGCCTAATCTATGTTTTAAATTATGGCTATGTGTCTAATCTGCCCGTCGCTTATCAAAGAATCCTTTTCCAGTCAATGCTGTCAAGGCAGATTGTTTTTTTATCGCTTCATTTCCGTTTGAGAGCATTTTGAAAAGCACCCGTTTTGAGGTAAAAAACTGTCCATTCTGGGCCATTCTGTGATAATCGTCTTTTACTGGAATATTCCAGAACGTTGATATTTGTTGGCCTATTTATGAATCGTTTTCAAATAAACGCTAGATGATCAATATTATACATACACGCACGCCCATTCGAGGCGCGCGCTGATAATAGTCGTGTTCATTTCCTCATGGATTTTTTACAGTGAAACCGAAAGAGCCCATTTCACAAAACAGCATATATCTTCATCAAAATGAGTCTGATTATCCTAACACTGATAACATAGATTCCTTACCTGGCATCAGATGGTATCCAACTGGTATATTCCAATTCCTGATCACCATTCGAAAAAATCGATAAGTGTATAGATCCATTGTGTGTACAGTGTAACACATGATTCCGCGGGGCTGAGAGCCCCCTGAATGAACCCTGGTACTCTGGCTGCATGGGTGGACTGGAAAATGTGGAGTACAGGATTTTTTCCCCCATCCATTTTCATTGAGTCGATTCCAAAATCCCTTATGTCATCTGGGAGACGATAGGGGGCGCATCGCCGGCGGCACTGGGGTATACTAGGGTAGGCTTGCGTGATGCAATATGATTTCAGATCGCTTAAAAAAAAAAAAAAAAAAAAAAACGTGGAAACCCTTGAGTGAGGAGGCTTTCAACGAGATATTAATAATTCCAAGAATACTCGTGAGTGGCAGTGAAAGTGTTAAAGAATGGGCTGTTTTCAAGGAATTCCAGGTCTCGACTTCTTTTGGTAAAAAATCAAGCACTTTAAGCACTTCAAGGACCTTGTACGAACCCTGATAATACCAAGTTATCAAAGTGACAATGATATGTTAACATTCTAAAACGCAACTGTTTTAAAAGTTTGAATACCAGTTGTGATATTGTTAGAGCTGGTTTTGTTTATCGTTTACATGTTGCCACCTGGAGGTGGTCTGTATAGACCACCCTGATGTAAACAAGACGAAAGTCTTTCTCTGGTCTGCATCCCCTTAACAATTGTATGTATTGAGCTGTACTGTACTGTACCCATTCTGCAATCTGTTAATAAAGTTTTCAATCAATCAATCAATCAATCCCGCACAGTGCAATACTCCAATTCAGCCATTGGGTGGGTGGCGCTGCTGAGCGGGCCTGTGACGGCCTGACAGCGTGGGGACAGAGAGTGCTGGGCTGACGTTCTGCAGATGGATGCTTCTCACACAGACCGCAAATAAGAACTAACGCTTATAAAACGATTTAATAGGCTAAACTTCGTTTTAAATTCTTTATTTTACACTTGTTTATTGTATTTGATTTTTGTCGACATAATGCTACGTGGCCCGACTAGATCCGTGACTCCGTTGCGATACAAATGAATTATCTATAAAAGTGGCTATCTTTGAAATCCACTGCTGTGGCGAGCCTGGGGCGAGCCTTTATCGCTACCGGGGAAACATAGGGGGAACATAGGACCCGGGGAACATAGAACCCTTTTGGAACATGGGAAACATAGGGGGAACATAGGACCCGGGGAACATAGAACCCTTTTGAAACATGGGAAACATAGGGGGAACATAGGACCCGGGGAACATAGAACCCTTTTGGAACATGGGAAACATAAGGGGAACATAGGACCCGGGGAACATAGAACCCTTTTGCGGCTACCGGGGAACATAGAACCCTTTTTCAATTTTTTTTTTAAAAAGCGGGGAACATAGAACCCGGGGAACATAGACATGCTCCCCTCTGGTGCCTAGCGTGTGTCTGTCATAGATAATAGGACAGCTAGCTCACCTGTAGCTCTGGTGCCTAGCGTGTGTCTGTCATAGATAATAGGACAGCTAGCTCACCTGTAGCTCTGGTGCCTAGCATGCGTCTGTCGTAGATGCGTACGGAGCTGTCGGAGCAGCCTACAGCCAGGTAGTAGGGCACCAGGGGAGATATGGAAATAGACGTTGCTGCTCTTCGACAGTTTATCAGGATATCCTGAAATCAAAATAAAACATATGTCAGGCTAAGCGTGAGAAGCTACAATATAAAGCAATCCACAAAAATCATTCAAAAAGAGCACACAGGCTTTGATGCATCACACAGAAACACTAACACAATGAATACTAACATTTACAACTTTATAATAAAACACAAGATACTTGTGCCCTAAGCAGTCAATAAAGAAACCCACTCCCATTGCCAAAAGAAAGTCTAACATGCCTATAAATACTGATACTATGGCTCTACACACTATGGATGCATTACATGGCCCATAATGGATCCAAAACAGCATTGCCAACTTCAACAGACCTGCGCTCCTTTGACGTGAGCTCCAGGAATAGACAATGCCGATGCTACATACCCTACCAGTTCGTCAAATTAGGCCCACGACACCTTGGGAAGGTTCGACAGTTAGTTCCAGCATCCCAGAAGAGAGCTAGCTCCATGCTCTCATTGTCCATGGTACCCACATGCACAACTTCCTTGTGTTAGTTTGCCTTTCGCAAATTCCACCCATGAATCTCCAACTCTCCCAAAAATTAAAAAGTAAATCATGCTATAAATCCTCTGCATCCTACTTCCACTGGACGAACCCCAGCTTTCCATCCTCGCTGTTCAGTTTCTGCTGCCAAGTCTGCTCATCTCAGCTTTCTCCTTTCAACAGTCTCCTCCACTGAATCCTCCCAGGGCACTAACCCAGGGCACTAACCCAGGGCACCCTAACCCAGGGCACTAACCCAGGGCACTAACCCAGGGCACTAACCCAGGGCACCCTAACCCAGGGCACCCTAACCCCCTAACCCAGGGCACTAACCCAGGGCACTAACCCAGGGCACTAACCCAGGGCACCCTAACCCAGGGCACTAACCCAGGGCACTAACCCAGGGCACTAACCCAGGGCACCCTAACCCAGGGCACCCTAACCCCCTAACCCAGGGCACTAACCCAGGGCACTAACCCAGGGCACTAACCCAGGGCACTAACCCAGGGCACCCTAACCCAGGGCACCCTAACCCCCTAACCCAGGGCACTAACCCAGGGCACTAACCCAGGGCACCCTAACCCCCTAACCCAGGGCACTAACCCAGGGCACTAACCCAGGGCACTAACCCAGGGCACTAACCCAGGGCACTAACCCAGGGCACCCTAACCCCCTAACCCAGGGCACTAACCCAGGGCACTAACCCAGGGCACTAACCCAGGGCACCCTAACCCCCTAACCCAGGGCACTAACCCAGGGCACTAACCCAGGGCACCCTAACCCCCTAACCCAGGGCACTAACCCAGGGCACCCTAACCCCCTAACCCAGGGCACTAACCCAGGGCACCCTAACCCCCTAACCCAGGGCACTAACCCAGGGCACCCTAACCCCCTAACCCAGGGCACTAACCCAGGGCGCCGTCAGCTCTATCAAATAAACTATCCGCAGACCATAACACTAGATCAGGCCTCAAGTTAGTGCAAACTATCTCTCATGGAAGTTTTCCGGCAGGCTGGCCTCAGTACCATCTACATCCCCCAGGGTGACTGATGTCCTGCTGGCCTCAGTACCATCTACATCCCCCAGGGTGACTGATGTCCTGCTGGCCTCAGTACCATCTACATCCCCCAGGGTGACTGATGTCCTGCTGGCCTCAGTACCATCTACATCCCCCAGGGTGACTGATGTCCTGCTGGCCTCAGTACCATCTACAATTATCCCAGCCAAACTCACCAATAAACTTCTGGACATGAACATCAACCCCTGCATCTGCCACTGGATCCACAGCTTCCTCTCCAACAGACAGCAGAAGGTCAAAATAAATAACATCACATCCCACCCTTTATATCTCAGCACAGGAGCCCCCCAAGGCTGCGTCCTTTCACCCTGGCTTTTCTCCCTATACACCAACCTGCTCATATCCCTCCACAACTCCGTAAAAATATATAAATATGCAGACGACACAACCCTTATAGGCCTCATCACAGACAATAACGAAACAGAATACCGTACACAAATCAACCACACACTCACCTGGTGCACAGACAATAACCTCCTTCTCAACTCATCAAAAACCCAAGAACTCATCATAGATTTCAGACGCCAGCCAAACCCCAAAACCCCCATATCCATCTCCGGCAAACCCATAATCACCACAGATTCCTTCAAATTTCTCGGCACTCACATAAGCAATAACCTCAAATGGAAAACCAACACAGACCACATACACAAAAAAGCAAATCAAAGACTCTTCTTCCTCCGCCAGCTTAAGAAATACAGAGTCAATAAACATCTCTTGCTCCGTTTCTACCAGGCCATTATACAAAGCATCCTCACCTTCTCCATAACTGTTTGGTACAGCAATCTGGACACTCACTCAAAAAACAAACTACAAAGAATCATCAATAAATCCTCAAAAATAATCTGCACCCCCCTCCCTTCCCTCGAATCACTCCACCGCCAAATCACAATCAGGAGAGCCAGGAAAATCATCTCCGACCCCACTCACCCAGCACACCACATCTTCCAGCTGCTGCCCTCCGGGAGGCGCTACAGATCCCTGACCACCAAAACAACCCGGTTCAAAAACAGCTTCTTCCCCACTGCCATACGGACACTGAACTCCCTGTAGCACCCCCCCCCCCCCCCTGTAGTACCCCCCGCAACCCCCCTTACCTCTGCTGACATGGACATGGACAAACTGAACTGTATCTATGTAATTGTGTTTTCTTTTATGTACGCTGTAAGTGATGTTATATGTTCTATGTTTTTATGTTTTTATGTTGGAACTGCTATGAAATCTGCACTGAAACTAAATTCCACCAGCCTGGCTGGGTGGTCATTAAATAAATTGAAAAATTGAGGGTGACTGATGTCCTGCTGGCCTCAGTACCATCTACATCCCCCAGGGTGACTGATGTCCTGCTGGCCTCAGTACCATCTACATCCCCCAGGGTGACTGATGTCTTAGTCCTGCTGGCCTCAGTACCATCTACATCCCCCAGGGTGACTGATGTCCTGCTGGCCTCAGTACCATCTACATCCCCCAGGGTGACTGATGACCTGCTGGCCTCAGTACCATCTACATCCCCCAGGGTGACTGATGTCCTGCTGGCCTCAGTACCATCTACATCCCCCAGGGTGACTGATGTCCTGCCAATTGTGGTTTTCTACCTGTTACTAGAATTCAACCGACTGACGTGACTGGCTTCTCAAGAAGTACTGATCAATGCGACAATCCGGCACTACCTCTCCCAAGCACTTATTGATTGAAACAAGGTAAGTATATATTTAAAATTAGAATTAACTTGTTTATATGAGATAAAAAACGTAATTTTTTATATTAGGGTTACTTTCAGTTATTTAAATTAAATTAAATTAAACTAGTGCTGTCAGGCGATTAAAATTGTTTATCTAATTAATTACAGGATTTGTAATTAATTTATCTAATTAATCGCATTTTAATCGCATAACCATTTTAGGCCTGATATTCTATATTCTATAATCATATTTCAAATTGCATGTGTCCGGATGGCAGAATTCAGTACTGTATCTACAAAACCTTCTGTTTAATAATCTTCCATTTATACATTTGCTTAGATTTTTCAGGTCTGGTAAATGTTTGCATGGCGTTATTCACAGTCAAAGATAAAACAAATGTAATTGATATTCTCATTTGGTTCATTACAATTTACTCAAGCCTAGTAACAGACACAGTATTTCTGACACTGGGAATACATTCCCTGAGATCCATAGATGTCCCTAGAATCAGATACCAAGAACATGCAAATGGACCATATTAAAAAAAAAAGTCTGTAAATGTGTATTCTACGTTCTTATGGAATGAATGAGATAAAAAAAAATATTAAAATTAAAAATATAATATAAAATTTGTAATTCATTTTGAGTTAATTTTCATAACGCGATAATTTGCTGTGTAATTAATTAATCGAATTAACGCGATAAACTGACAGCCCTAGATTAAACGGTAGCCTACTGGTAGGCCTACTATACGGCCTCATTGATCACCATGTTATACAAGGTGAATTATCACTCCTCCTCAGTCTTGACCTTGTTCACTCACTGTTAACCCTCTGAAGCCTAATGGTGAGCCATCCAACATTAACATTACTGTCTTCAAGTCCACACTGGCTCCGTCTTTAAGCTAGAGATTTCAAGGAATCCATTGACACCAAACATGTTATACTAGCTTACCGGGGAAAAAGGCTAAATATCGCTCCAAAATTGAACTTTCTTCACCATGACACCTCCCATCTCTAGTCCTGAATATAAGGCAACATCACCTTTTCCAGATGTAATTTGCGGGAAGAAAAATAAAGAAATCTTTACATCCTTCTCCTTACATCTTTACAGTCTTCTTTAGTGCAGCTGGTCTTGGTGCGCAAGTCGAACCAGCGCACGGTGCCGTCCTCCCCGCAGGACAGGAAGGTGTAGGGGTCGTTTGGTACGGTCATAATCTGGGGGAGGAAGGTTGTCGAGGACAGCATATAGGACCGATAGAAAGACAAGAAGCAGGACTATTACCAGTAGATAAAAGAGTAAAACAACTCCAGCTAAACCACATGTATAACAGTGTTAACGACAGGGCCCCTGAATATATGAAAGGTCATGTGGTTATGGTAAGAGAGCTACACGACCATAACACCAGAGCTAGCATTGTGTCTTGCAGTGTTCCTGAAGCTAGGAGTAATGTCTGCAGTGTTCCTAGAGCTAGTAGTAATGTCTGCAGTGTTCCTAAAGCTAGTAGTAATGTCTGCAGTGTTCCTAAAGCTAGTAGTAATGTCTGCAGTGTTCCTAAAGCTAGTAGTAATGTCTGCAGTGTTCCTAGAGCTAGTAGTAATGTCTGCAGTGTTCCTAAAGCTAGTAGTAATGTCTGCAGTGTTCCTAAAGCTAGGAGTAATGTCTGCAGTGTTCCTAGAGCTAGGAGTAATGTCTGCAGTGTTCCTAAAGCTAGTAGTAATGTCTGCAGTGTTCCTAAAGCTAGGAGTAATGTCTGCAGTGTTCCTAAAGCTAGTAGTAATGTCTGCAGTGTTCCTAAAGCTAGGAGTAATGTCTGCAGTGTTCCTAAAGCTAGTAGTAATGTCTGCAGTGTTCCTAAAGCTAGTAGTAATGTCTGCAGTGTTCCTAAAGCTAGGAGTAATGTCTGCAGTGTTCCTAAAGCTAGTAGTAATGTCTGCAGTGTTCCTAAAGCTAGTAGTAATGTCTGCAGTGTTCCTAAAGCTAGTAGTAATGTCTGCAGTGTTCCTAAAGCTAGTAGTAATGTCTGCAGTGTTCCTAGAGCTAGTAGTAATGTCTGCAGTGTTCCTAAAGCTAGTAGTAATGTCTGCAGTGTTCCTAAAGCTAGGAGTAATGTCTGCAGTGTTCCTAAAGCTAGTAGTAATGTCTGCAGTGTTCCTAAAGCTAGTAGTAATGTCTGCAGTGTTCCTAAAGCTAGTAGTAATGTCTGCAGTGTTCCTAAAGCTAGTAGTAATGTCTGCAGTGTTCCTAAAGCTAGGAGTAATGTCTGCAGTGTTCCTAAAGCTAGTAGTAATGTCTGCAGTGTTCCTAAAGCTAGTAGTAATGTCTGCAGTGTTCCTAAAGCTAGTAGTAATGTCTGCAGTGTTCCTAAAGCTAGTAGTAATGTCTGCAGTGTTCCTAAAGCTAGTAGTAATGTCTGCAGTGTTCCTAAAGCTAGTAGTAATGTCTGCAGTGTTCCTAAAGCTAGTAGTAATGTCTGCAGTGTTCCTAAAGCTAGTTGTAATGTCTGCAGTGTTCCTAAAGCTAGTAGTAATGTATGCAGTGTTCCTAAAGCTAGTAGTAATGTCTGCAGTGTTCCTAAAGCTAGGAGTAATGTCTGCAGTGTTCCTAAAGCTAGGAGTAATGTCTGCAGTGTTCCTAAAGCTAGTAGTAATGTCTGCAGTGTTCCTGAAGCTAGTAGTAATGTCTGCAGTGTTCCTAAAGCTAGTAGTAATGTCTGCAGTGTTCCTAAAGCTAGTAGTAATGTCTGCAGTGTTCCTAAAGCTAGGAGTAATGTCTGCAGTGTTCCTAAAGCTAGGAGTAATGTCTGCAGTGTTCCTAAAGCTAGTAGTAATGTCTGCAGTGTTCCTAGAGCTAGGAGTAATGTCTGCAGTGTTCCTAAAGCTAGTAGTAATGTCTGCAGTGTTCCTAGAGCTAGGAGTAATGTCTGCAGTGTTCCTAAAGCTAGTAGTAATGTCTGCAGTGTTCCTAAAGCTAGGAGTAATGTCTGCAGTGTTCCTAAAGCTAGTAGTAATGTCTGCAGTGTTCCTAAAGCTAGGAGTAATGTCTGCAGTGTTCCTAAAGCTAGGAGTAATGTCTGCAGTGTTCCTAAAGCTAGTAGTAATGTCTGCAGTGTTCCTGAAGCTAGTAGTAATGTCTGCAGTGTTCCTAAAGCTAGTAGTAATGTCTGCAGTGTTCCTAAAGCTAGTAGTAATGTCTGCAGTGTTCCTAAAGCTAGGAGTAATGTCTGCAGTGTTCCTAAAGCTAGGAGTAATGTCTGCAGTGTTCCTAAAGCTAGTAGTAATGTCTGCAGTGTTCCTAGAGCTAGGAGTAATGTCTGCAGTGTTCCTAAAGCTAGTAGTAATGTCTGCAGTGTTCCTAGAGCTAGGAGTAATGTCTGCAGTGTTCCTAAAGCTAGTAGTAATGTCTGCAGTGTTCCTAAAGCTAGTAGTAATGTCTGCAGTGTTCCTAAAGCTAGTAGTAATGTCTGCAGTGTTCCTAAAGCTAGTAGTAATGTCTGCAGTGTTCCTAAAGCTAGTAGTAATGTCTGCAGTGTTCCTAAAGCTAGTAGTAATGTCTGCAGTGTTCCTAAAGCTAGTAGTAATGTCTGCAGTGTTCCTAAAGCTAGTAGTAATGTCTGCAGTGTTCCTAAAGCTAGTAGTAATGTCTGCAGTGTTCCTAAAGCTAGTAGTAATGTCTGCAGTGTTCCTAAAGCTAGGAGTAATGTCTGCAGTGTTCCTAAAGCTAGTAGTAATGTCTGCAGTGTTCCTAAAGCTAGGAGTAATGTCTGCAGTGTTCCTAAAGCTAGGAGTAATGTCTGCAGTGTTCCTAAAGCTAGTAGTAATGTCTGCAGTGTTCCTGAAGCTAGTAGTAATGTCTGCAGTGTTCCTAAAGCTAGTAGTAATGTCTGCAGTGTTCCTAAAGCTAGTAGTAATGTCTGCAGTGTTCCTAAAGCTAGGAGTAATGTCTGCAGTGTTCCTAAAGCTAGGAATAATGTCTGCAGTGTTCCTAAAGCTAGTAGTAATGTCTGCAGTGTTCCTAGAGCTAGGAGTAATGTCTGCAGTGTTCCTAAAGCTAGTAGTAATGTCTGCAGTGTTCCTAGAGCTAGGAGTAATGTCTGCAGTGTTCCTAAAGCTAGTAGTAATGTCTGCAGTGTTCCTAAAGCTAGTAGTAATGTCTGCAGTGTTCCTAAAGCTAGTAGTAATGTCTGCAGTGTTCCTAGAGCTAGTAGTAATGTCTGCAGTGTTCCTAAAGCTAGTAGTAATGTCTGCAGTGTTCCTGAAGCTAGTAGTAATGTCTGCAGTGTTCCTAAAGCTAGTAGTAATGTATGCAGTGTTCCTAAAGCTAGTAGTAATGTCTGCAGTGTTCCTAGAGCTAGTAGTAATGTCTGCAGTGTTCCTAAAGCTAGTAGTAATGTCTGCAGTGTTCCTAAAGCTAGTAGTAATGTCTGCAGTGTTCCTAAAGCTAGTAGTAATGTCTGCAGTGTTCCTAGAGCTAGTAGTAATGTCTGCAGTGTTCCTAAAGCTAGTAGTAATGTCTGCAGTGTTCCTAGAGCTAGTAGTAATGTCTGCAGTGTTCCTAAAGCTAGTAGTAATGTCTGCAGTGTTCCTAAAGCTAGTAGTAATGTCTGCAGTGTTCCTAGAGCTAGTAGTAATGTCTGCAGTGTTCCTAAAGCTAGTAGTAATGTCTGCAGTGTTCCTAAAGCTAGTAGTAATGTCTGCAGTGTTCCTAAAGCTAGTAGTAATGTCTGCAGTGTTCCTAAAGCTAGTAGTAATGTCTGCAGTGTTCCTAAAGCTAGGAGTAATGTCTGCAGTGTTCCTGAAGCTAGTAGTAATGTCTGCAGTGTTCCTAAAGCTAGTAGTAATGTCTGCAGTGTTCCTGAAGCTAGTAGTAATGTCTGCAGTGTTCCTAAAGCTAGTAGTAATGTCTGCAGTGTTCCTAAAGCTAGTAGTAATGTCTGCAGTGTTCCTAAAGCTAGTAGTAATGTCTGCAGTGTTCCTAAAGCTAGTAGTAATGTCTGCAGTGTTCCTAAAGCTAGTAGTAATGTCTGCAGTGTTCCTAAAGCTAGTAGTAATGTCTGCAGTGTTCCTAAAGCTAGGAGTAATGTCTGCAGTGTTCCTGAAGCTAGTAGTAATGTCTGCAGTGTTCCTAAAGCTAGTAGTAATGTCTGCAGTGTTCCTGAAGCTAGTAGTAATGTCTGCAGTGTTCCTAAAGCTAGTAGTAATGTCTGCAGTGTTCCTGAAGCTAGTAGTAATGTCTGCAGTGTTCCTAAAGCTAGTAGTAATGTCTGCAGTGTTCCTGAAGCTAGTAGTAATGTCTGCAGTGTTCCTAAAGCTAGTAGTAATGTCTGCAGTGTTCCTAAAGCTAGTAGTAATGTCTGCAGTGTTCCTGAAGCTAGTAGTAATGTCTGCAGTGTTCCTAAAGCTAGTAGTAATGTCTGCAGTGTTCCTAAAGCTAGTAGTAATGTCTGCAGTGTTCCTAAAGCTAGTAGTAATGTCTGCAGTGTTCCTAAAGCTAGTAGTAATGTCTGCAGTGTTCCTAAAGCTAGTAGTAATGTCTGCAGTGTTCCTAAAGCTAGTAGTAATGTCTGCAGTGTTCCTAAAGCTAGGAGTAATGTCTGCAGTGTTCCTAAAGCTAGTAGTAATGTCTGCAGTGTTCCTAAAGCTAGTAGTAATGTCTGCAGTGTCCCTAAAGCTAGTAGTAATGTCTGCAGTGTTCCTAAAGCTAGGAGTAATGTCTGCAGTGTTCCTAAAGCTAGTAGTAATGTCTGCAGTGTTCCTAAAGCTAGTAGTAATGTCTGCAGTGTTCCTAAAGCTAGTAGTAATGTCTGCAGTGTTCCTAAAGCTAGGAGTAATGTCTGCAGTGTTCCTAAAGCTAGTAGTAATGTCTGCAGTGTTCCTAAAGCTAGTAGTAATGTCTGCAGTGTTCCTAAAGCTAGGAGTAATGTCTGCAGTGTTCCTAAAGCTAGTAGTAATGTCTGCAGTGTTCCTAAAGCTAGTAGTAATGTCTGCAGTGTTCCTAAAGCTAGGAGTAATGTCTGCAGTGTTTCTAAAGCTAGTAGTAATGTCTGCAGTGTTCCTAAAGCTAGTAGTAATGTCTGCAGTGTTCCTAAAGCTAGTAGTAATGTCTGCAGTGTTCCTAAAGCTAGTAGTAATGTCTGCAGTGTTCCTAAAGCTAGTAGTAATGTCTGCAGTGTTCCTAAAGCTAGGAGTAATGTCTGCAGTGTTCCTAAAGCTAGTAGTAATGTCTGCAGTGTTCCTAAAGCTAGTAGTAATGTCTGCAGTGTCCCTAAAGCTAGTAGTAATGTCTGCAGTGTTCCTAAAGCTAGGAGTAATGTCTGCAGTGTTCCTAAAGCTAGTAGTAATGTCTGCAGTGTTCCTAAAGCTAGTAGTAATGTCTGCAGTGTTCCTAAAGCTAGTAGTAATGTCTGCAGTGTTCCTAAAGCTAGGAGTAATGTCTGCAGTGTTCCTAAAGCTAGTAGTAATGTCTGCAGTGTTCCTAAAGCTAGTAGTAATGTCTGCAGTGTTCCTAAAGCTAGGAGTAATGTCTGCAGTGTTCCTAAAGCTAGTAGTAATGTCTGCAGTGTTCCTAAAGCTAGTAGTAATGTCTGCAGTGTTCCTAAAGCTAGGAGTAATGTCTGCAGTGTTCCTAAAGCTAGTAGTAATGTCTGCAGTGTTCCTAAAGCTAGTAGTAATGTCTGCAGTGTTCCTAAAGCTAGTAGTAATGTCTGCAGTGTTCCTAGAGCTAGTAGTAATGTATGCAGTGTTCCTAAAGCTAGTAGTAATGTCTGCAGTGTTCCTAAAGCTAGTAGTAATGTCTGCAGTGTTCCTAAAGCTAGGAGTAATGTCTGCAGTGTTCCTAAAGCTAGGAGTAATGTCTGCAGTGTTCCTAAAGCTAGTAGTAATGTCTGCAGTGTTCCTAAAGCTAGTAGTAATGTCTGCAGTGTTCCTAAAGCTAGTAGTAATGTCTGCAGTGTTCCTAAAGCTAGTAGTAATGTCTGCAGTGTTCCTAAAGCTGGTAGTAATGTCTGCAGTGTTCCTAAAGCTAGTAGTAATGTCTGCAGTGTTCCTAAAGCTAGTAGTAATGTCTGCAGTGTTCCTAAAGCTAGTAGTAATGTCTGCAGTGTTCCTAGAGCTAGTAGTAATGTCTGCAGTGTTCCTAAAGCTAGTAGTAATGTCTGCAGTGTTCCTAAAGCTAGTAGTAATGTCTGCAGTGTTCCTAAAGCTAGTAGTAATGTCTGCAGTGTTCCTAAAGCTAGTAGTAATGTCTGCAGTGTTCCTAAAGCTAATAGTAATGTCTGCAGTGTTCCTAAAGCTAGGAGTAATGTCTGCAGTGTTCCTAAAGCTAGGAGTAATGTCTGCAGTGTTCCTAAAGCTAGTAGTAATGTCTGCAGTGTTCCTAAAGCTAGTAGTAATGTCTGCAGTGTTCCTAAAGCTAGGAGTAATGTCTGCAGTGTTCCTAAAGCTAGTAGTAATGTCTGCAGTGTTCCTAAAGCTAGGAGTAATGTCTGCAGTGTTCCTAGAGCTAGTAGTAATGTCTGCAGTGTTCCTAAAGCTAGGAGTAATGTCTGCAGTGTTCCTAGAGCTAGTAGTAATGTCTGCAGTGTTCCTAAAGCTAGTAGTAATGTCTGCAGTGTTCCTAAAGCTAGTAGTAATGTCTGCAGTGTTCCTAAAGCTAGGAGTAATGTCTGCAGTGTTCCTAGAGCTAGTAGTAATGTCTGCAGTGTTCCTAGAGCTAGTAGTAATGTCTGCAGTGTTCCTAAAGCTAGTAGTAATGTCTGCAGTGTTCCTAAAGCTAGTAGTAATGTCTGCAGTGTTCCTAGAGCTAGTAGTAATGTCTGCAGTGTTCCTAAAGCTAGTAGTAATGTCTGCAGTGTTCCTAAAGCTAGTAGTAATGTCTGCAGTGTTCCTAAAGCTAGTAGTAATGTCTGCAGTGTTCCTAAAGCTAGTAGTAATGTCTGCAGTGTTCCTAAAGCTAGTAGTAATGTCTGCAGTGTTCCTAAAGCTAGTAGTAATGTCTGCAGTGTTCCTAGAGCTAGTAGTAATGTCTGCAGTGTTCCTAAAGCTAGGAGTAATGTCTGCAGTGTTCCTAGAGCTAGTAGTAATGTCTGCAGTGTTCCTAAAGCTAGGAGTAATGTCTGCAGTGTTCCTAAAGCTAGTAGTAATGTCTGCAGTGTTCCTAAAGCTAGGAGTAATGTCTGTAGTGTTCCTAAAGCTAGTAGTAATGTCTGCAGTGTTCCTAAAGCTAGGAGTAATGTCTGCAGTGTTCCTAAAGCTAGTAGTAATGTCTGCAGTGTTCCTAGAGCTAGTAGTAATGTCTGCAGTGTTCCTAAAGCTAGTAGTAATGTCTGCAGTGTTCCTAAAGCTAGTAGTAATGTCTGCAGTGTTCCTAAAGCTAGCAGTAATGTCTGCAGTGTTCCTAAAGCTAGTAGTAATGTCTGCAGTGTTCCTAAAGCTAGTAGTAATGTCTGCAGTGTTCCTAAAGCTAGGAGTAATGTCTGCAGTGTTCCTAAAGCTAGTAGTAATGTCTGCAGTGTTCCTAAAGCTAGTTGTTGTGAAGGATCAGATTAAACCGAATATATATATTTATTTATGGATATATATTTAATAGTATTTGTATATCGTTTGATATCCCCTGTATATTCCTTGTACAATATGCACTGAATATCCCTTTAGTCTACTAAACAGCCCATAATAGTTTCATTCTACCATTGGACGAGAACCTGGCGCCAGCAGCCATGCCCCTTGGTTCAAGTTCAATCGTGCCGACCAACATGTCGTGGCAAGCCCGGTTCCGCGTAGGAATACGTCTGGCGAAATACGAATGGTACTATTTGTTCACAGCGCATATATATATGGCGCAAGTAAAGTAGAACTTTCTTTTAGTCCATTAGTTCTTTACCCTCCAACCTAGTAACAGACGCGAAGCCTCACCCACGACGCACGTGTGGTGCAGTAAGGCCTACTTGGCCTCAGAATAGGCATTGAGACATCGTGTGGATTAATAGTTGAATTGTCATAATTTGGCACTATACCGTCGAGTTGGACGTATTTCTATTAAGCTAATAATAGTCTATTATGCATGGTGCATCGTTCGGTTAGAGTTATAAAGTGAGCAGTACCCCCATCGTTCCTGACGTTATCTGGAGTCTTAACCAGGCTGGGCAGACCACGTGTGGTGCTTGCATCCGAGGAGCTCCGGGCCAGGACGAGTGGACCTGTACATTGGATTACTTTACCCGGACGACGGCGAGCCTTCCACGGCTTGGATTATCTACATGCTTTGGGTGCTTTGATTATTCCATGGATAACGGCCAACACTGCTGAGTGTTGGAACTACCCCGGAGAGGAGTCCAGGTGAGACGGCGCTCTACCCCGAGTGAGGTCGCCTCACGTCTCTTCATCTGTGGACCGGCAGCTACCGTCCACCAGAGGGTCCAGCTGTATTCATCTGCGGACCGAGGTTCTGTGGGCATCGTGTTCAGGACTCTGAATTCTCCCAAGAAATCGTCGGCCAGATGGTATACCGCCAGCGGCTCTTCTAACCCCCCCCCCTACTGTCTTACAACCAGCGGGACCCCCCCCCCCCCCTTAGTGTATCCAGCTATAATCATTTAAGTACCATCGCTATAGTTCCCTAAAGAACCAGGTTGTATACTTACTCCCTGCGTAACCAGAGATTGGACATTCAATGTTGATTTACCTACGAACACTCATTTGCCATACAAGTGCATTTCAAATCATAAATGTCATTAAGTGAACGTTGTATATACCCTTTGCTATATAAAATATTCGATTTATACATTTGTGTGGACTTCGTTTCATCAGGTGGGAAAGTGTTCATCATATCTATATCATGTACTGGATGGCCAGAAGTTAAAGTACAAGCGGTAGTGGTTTAATAATACCATACTTATCAATACAGTCAGGGAATTGTACCCCTCAGTTACAATTGGTCCTTCGAGCCGGAGGGTAACTAGTGTAATATTAATATAGTGTTATTAATATTGAAATGGCCAATGATGAACACTCCACGAAACGGTCCTCCTAACGTAGAACGCCCGCAGCGCAGACGACAGCCACCTCAGTACTTAGAGGATTACGCTGTCAGTCAACTACCTAGCCTTCGACAAACGGTAAACGCGGTAAAAGTAGAAAGTAAAAGTATGTCTGACCTTAACAACCAGGTTTCCCCGACCACAGAGGCCCTAGTGGGTTCTAATGTAACTGACCAAGCTCACGGTGGGGACCAGGAGGGAGCTGACATGCCTTTACCCCCCGCCAATACCGAAGAAGTAGTCCCCGACCAGCCCCGGGAGGAAGACGACCCTACAGAGAGAGAACTCTGCACGGAAGAAGAGGAGGAGAGCGCCGAGGAAATAGAGCTCCAGGACTCCCCAACGAGCGGCTCACCCAGGAGCGGCTCACCTCTACAACCGTCTTCCCCCAGCGAAGCGGAGAGGATGCTACAACAGGCGTTCCTCGTCAGCCTGACAGCCTCTACCGAACGCGATCGACTTCAGGGTGAACGCGATCGACTTCAGGGCGAACGCGATCGACTCCAAGCACAGCAACGGAGCGAAGAAGAGCGCATACGCCTGGAGATGAGACGCCTTCAGACGGAAGAGAATATGGCAAGAGACCGGGCCGACGCCCAGCGCGCCGCTGCCGGTGCCCAAAGAGAAGCAGATCTCACCAAGCGCGAAGTCGAGCGCGACAAGTTACAAGCGCAACTAATGGAGCAGCTGATCCGCAAGGCAACACCCTCTCCCTCCGCCAGGGGTTCAAGGAACTCGTCGAGACAACAGTCAAGGGCAGCGTCTCCTAACCGAGCAAGCGACCCTGAACTTGACCAACAGACCAAGCCTATACCCCCCGCAGACCCCCTTCCCAGACCGGTCCAAGCGAGACCCAGCTACAAGGAAGGAGCGGCATACACTGCGGAGAAGCTAAATAAACGACTACAGGATCTAGAGGACCTGATAGAAGAAGAAGAGGGAGAGGAGGAGAACCAAGCCCGACGACAGCACAGTACTCCACCGGACCAGGAGGTCCAGTACAGCCCAGGCTATACCCCCGCGGCGCTGCGCTACAGACCCCCGACTCTATTCACGGGTGAGCACGACGCACGACCAGCCCCGAGGAATAGCACCTGGACCAGCGGGCCATGGTACCCTGTCGGTACCAGCCCACAGAGAGGCGCAAGAGGAGACTCGCCTAGGAGGTCTCTCCCCCAACGCTCGCCGATGTATCAGCCATCCACGGCGTCATACATTGCCACGCCGTCGTTTCCAGACTTCACCTATGAGAATCGAGCACAGTACACGGAGCTCCGGATGTGCTTAGAGACAATGATGGTGGATGTCGCTGATGAACGCCACAAGTATGCAATATTACTGAAGCACCTGAAAGTACCGCGAGCGCACAATATAGCGCTAGCCTATGCCACCTCTACGACCCCATACACCGCGGCTCTAGCAGCGCTGGACCAGAGATATGGACGTATATGGGATTACGTAATCCAAGAGATAAGGCATATTGATCGCCTACCCCCAGCAACAGACAATCGCTCATTAGACGACCTGTCAATCAAAGTGCAGTCCCTGGTAGGGATGCTGGGAGCGCAACGGGAAAAGGGCATGCATGAGCTATACGCCAACTCTAACGTCGAGAGGATTTTGGAGAAGCTGCCACCCGCAAGACAAGAGCGTTTTAGGCGGCAGAGAGACCACCGGGATCCTAACGGCCCCGAACCATCCCTCCTTGATCTAGCCGACTTCCTGGCGAGAGAAGTCAGCAGCTTACGACTGGATACGTTCGGGCGGAGCACGCCAAGCTCCAGAGAGGGACCCAGGAGAATAAACGATGGAAGAAGATCGGTGACTGTCATGCACCAATCAGAGTCAGTACCGAGCAGTAAGAGCCACAGTACCCCCTCGAGAAAAGAGAAGTGGAAGATGGTGTGCCCCTACTGTGAGAAAGAACACTGGCTGTCACAATGTGACCTGTTCACAAAGATGAATGCAGAAGAAGTGAGTCAATGGATAAAGTCCAACAGGCGCTGTTACCGATGTGCGCGCAGTCACATGGCAGCCGAATGCCGCCTAAAGAAAAGGTGCAGTCGGTGCGACGGAGCCCATCTAGATATACTACACGACAGTAACAGAAGACGGCCTTCACCTGCACCATCGAGCGGCACCAAGGCAAGTGTCATGTACATTGACCCCGCCAGCAGCAGCGGCGCCCAAGTGCTCTTAAAGGTAGTCCGTGTGACATTGAGCTACCAAGATAAAGTCATGGACACTTACGCCGTCCTTGATGACGGGTCAGAGAAGACCCTTCTGCTCGCGTCCGCTGCGGCCCAGCTGGGACTGCGGGGGAGCGAGAACCAAATGACGATTCGGACAATAAGAAGAGATTTAAAGACGATAAAGGGCGAGAATGTCTCCTTCACTATCGCAGCAAGCGGGCAGCCAGAGCGACGGTATAGGATTACAAATGCTTTCACCAGCCAAGAAATAGGACTATCGCAGTACACCTACCCCATCGCCAAGCTGATGGATAAATATGTGCACCTGCGTCAACTACCTATCCCGCTCATAGACGGCGCTACCCCGACCCTGCTGATAGGCTCCGACCATGCAGAACTCATAGTCCCGATTGACCGGGTCCATACAGGACCCCGAGGCTGTCCTGCAGCAGTCGAGACCCGCCTAGGGTGGACACTACAAGGCCCCCTCGCTAAATCTCTCAACCGAACAGCAGCCACTAGCTGCCTCCACTCCAGAGCGACAGAAGGAGACACCACACTCCTGCAGCATGTCGAGAAGAAAATTGACTGGCGATGTCGTGCGCTGCTCCGCGCCTCCCTGATCAAAGACGGCTTTGATCTCCGGCAGCGGGCCAGCAGCGACCCCCCAGTATTGCGCAACCTCAACCCAGAGGTCGCAGAGGACCCAGCAGCAGATGAAGAGGTCCGACACAGTGTGAAGAACAGTTTCTACGTGGACAACTGTTTACAAAGCGTTTCGACTCAAGAAGAAGCCGAGGCTCTCCTAATCAAGCTACGCGCCTCCCTGATCAAAGGCGGCTTTGATCTCAGGCAGTGGGCCAGCAGTGACCCGCACGTATTGCGCAGCCTCTCCCCCGCGGACAAGGCTGCCAGCAGCGAGACCTGGATGGCGACCATCCCAGGAGAAGCCCAAGAAATGACACTAGGACTAGTCTGGCGCTTCAAAACAGACTCGCTCCACTATAGACACAAACCCCTGACTCCAGAGCAGGGAAGGTCGACGGCGACACCGACCACCAGACGGAGTGTGTACAGAACACTCGCCAGACAATATGACCCGTTGGGATGTATTCTACCTTACACCACCAGGGCAAAGATGATTGTACGAGCACTATGGGACAAGGACCAGGGCTGGGACGACCCAATACCCGCACACCTTGCCTCCACATGGAGAGAGTGGGAGACGGAACTCCGCTCACTCCCAGGCGTCAATATATGCCGCAGCTACTTCCCACCCACGGTGAGGCCAGAGACATGCAAGATGGATCTACACGTCTTCAGCGACGCCTCCGAAGTAGCCTATGGATCGGTGGCCTACTTGCGTGCCCAAGAGAAGGGAGGAGAGATACACACCGCTTTCATCCTGGCTCGCTCAAGAATAGCCCCACGAAAGCAACAATCTATCCCGCGTCTAGAGCTCTGCGCAGCCCTAGCAGGAGCGCATCTAGCCACGTTAATCCAACGTGAACTCACCATTCCGGTGCACAGAACAATCTTGTGGTCAGATTCCACGACAGTACTCACATGGATCAAGTCTGATTCATGCAGATACAAAGTCTTTGTGGGAGTCAGAGTCACCGAGATTCAAGAGTTAACAGAAGCAGCGAGCTGGCGGTATGTGGACACCAAACACAACCCAGCTGACGTCATCACCCGGGGAATGTCCCTGGACGACCTCACCCGTCGCAACATCTACAGTGACGGACCAGAATTCCTCAAGCTCCCGGAAGAAGAGTGGCCTACGCCCACCCCACGGGAAGCAAGTAAAGAGGAGGCTGAGAACAAGAAACCTATGTTCTGTGGACTGAGCACAGTCGCCTCCACAGACCCCAACATAGATGACTGCATTACCCTACAGAGTGCGCAGCTAAAGACATTCCTGTGGCACCACCCAGAGATTCAGTCTACCACTGACATTTCAGCAGCTGACTACGAAGAAGCAGAGCTTCTTCTGCTGCAACGAGCCCAGAGAGACTCGTTCCCCGACGAGCTAGACTGTCTACAGGGAGGAAAGCCTGTCCCATCAGACAGCAGACTGCTCCACCTGGCACCCGAGAGTGACGCCCATAATCTCATCAGAGTGGGTGGTCGCCTGCGGAGAGCCCCCGATCTACCGGATGACATTAAGTACCCGATAGTCTTGAACAGCCGACACAAGGTCACAGAGCTGATCATAAAGAAATACGACGAGGATGTACACCACGCAGGAGCAGAGAGAGTCTTCGCGGAGATCAGACGTCGCTATTGGATACTAGAAGCGGTGCGACGTTTCCAGCGAACCTGTCTAGACTGCCGAAAGTGGCGCGCGCAGCCCAGCATACCACGGATGGCTGACCTACCCCCGTCGCCTCCGACTCGGCGACAAGCCATTCCACTCCACAGGTATGGACTGTTTTGGCCCGTTGTATATAAAGAGAGGAAGAGGAACCGAGAAGCGGTGGGGTATTGTATTCAAATGCATGACCACCAGAGCGATCCATATCGAACTCCTTCCGACCATGAGCACAGACTCATTCCTTATGGCCTTCCGAAGATTCACATCACGGAAAGGAAAACCGTCTACATTGTTGTCTGATCACGGGACAAACTTCAAAGGCGGAGAAAGAGAGCTGAGAGAGAGCTTCCAAGCTATGGGCCCAGAACTTAAGACCCACCTCGCTCCATCCCAGATTGACTTCCAGTTTAATCCCCCGAATGCACCCCACTTCGGTGGAACCTGGGAAAGAGAAGTACGTTCTATAAAGACAGCCCTGTACGCCGTGCTTGGGGCCCAGACTGTGGCGGAGGAAGTCCTAATGACAGTCCTCACGGAGATCGAGGGAGTATTGAACTCCAAGCCCCTCGGCTACGTCTCCAGTGATGTAGCAGATGTCGACCCAGTCACCCCCAACACACTCTTAATGGGGCGGCTGGACCCCGCGCTACCCCAGACAATGTACAGGCCAGAAGAAGCGAACGGCCGAAGAATGTGGAGGTACAGTCAAGTACTAGCTGACAAGTTTTGGAGCAGCTTCCTACTCCACTACCTACCGTCTCTACAGACCCGCCAGAAGTGGGTAAAAGAGAGAGACAATTTGACAGAAGGAACAGTCGTCATGATTATCGACCAGTTACTACCCAGAGCTATGTGGCCGGCTGGCCGCGTAAGCAAAGTGATCACCGGTGCCGATGGCAAGGTCCGAGCAGCTGAAGTGCTCGTCCAGGGGCGAACTTACACACGACCCGTGGCGAGGCTAATAGAACTGCCCCGACTCCCAGACACTATCGATGATGACCATGACCCCATGACTTTGTGAGTTGACTGACCCTTACAGCGGACCTTGAGTGGTAGACAGTGCGGTTAATCTGTCTCTGCTTAGCTAATTAGGTGGGACTAATTAGGGGGGGGCTGTTGTGAAGGATCAGATTAAACCGAATATATATATTTATTTATGGATATATATTTAATAGTATTTGTATATCGTTTGATATCCCCTGTATATTCCTTGTACAATATGCACTGAATATCCCTTTAGTCTACTAAACAGCCCATAATAGTTTCATTCTACCATTGGACGAGAACCTGGCGCCAGCAGCCATGCCCCTTGGTTCAAGTTCAATCGTGCCGACCAACATGTCGTGGCAAGCCCGGTTCCGCGTAGGAATACGTCTGGCGAAATACGAATGGTACTATTTGTTCACAGCGCATATATATATGGCGCAAGTAAAGTAGAACTTTCTTTTAGTCCATTAGTTCTTTACCCTCCAACCTAGTAACAGACGCGAAGCCTCACCCACGACGCACGTGTGGTGCAGTAAGGCCTACTTGGCCTCAGAATAGGCATTGAGACATCGTGTGGATTAATAGTTGAATTGTCATAATTTGGCACTATACCGTCGAGTTGGACGTATTTCTATTAAGCTAATAATAGTCTATTATGCATGGTGCATCGTTCGGTTAGAGTTATAAAGTGAGCAGTACCCCCATCGTTCCTGACGTTATCTGGAGTCTTAACCAGGCTGGGCAGACCACGTGTGGTGCTTGCATCCGAGGAGCTCCGGGCCAGGACGAGTGGACCTGTACATTGGATTACTTTACCCGGACGACGGCGAGCCTTCCACGGCTTGGATTATCTACATGCTTTGGGTGCTTTGATTATTCCATGGATAACGGCCAACACTGCTGAGTGTTGGAACTACCCCGGAGAGGAGTCCAGGTGAGACGGCGCTCTACCCCGAGTGAGGTCGCCTCACGTCTCTTCATCTGTGGACCGGCAGCTACCGTCCACCAGAGGGTCCAGCTGTATTCATCTGCGGACCGAGGTTCTGTGGGCATCGTGTTCAGGACTCTGAATTCTCCCAAGAAATCGTCGGCCAGATGGGATACCGCCAGCGGCTCTTCTAACCCCCCCCCCTACTGTCTTACAACCAGCGGGACCCCCCCCCCCCTTAGTGTATCCAGCTATAATCATTTAAGTACCATCGCTATAGTTCCCTAAAGAACCAGGTTGTATACTTACTCCCTGCGTAACCAGAGATTGGACATTCAATGTTGATTTACCTACGAACACTCATTTGCCATACAAGTGCATTTCAAATCATAAATGTCATTAAGTGAACGTTGTATATACCCTTTGCTATATAAAATATTCGATTTATACATTTGTGTGGACTTCGTTTCATCAGGTGGGAAAGTGTTCATCATATCTATATCATGTACTGGATGGCCAGAAGTTAAAGTACAAGCGGTAGTGGTTTAATAATACCATACTTATCAATACAGTCAGGGAATTGTACCCCTCAGTTACACTAGTAGTAATGTCTGCAGTGTTCCTAAAGCTAGTAGTAATGTCTGCAGTGTTCCTAAAGCTAGTAGTAATGTCTGCAGTGTTCCTGAAGCTAGTAGTAATGTCTGCAGTGTTCCTAAAGCTAGGAGTAATGTCTGCAGTGTTCCTAAAGCTAGGAGTAATGTCTGCAGTGTTCCTAAAGCTAGTAGTAATGTCTGCAGTGTTCCTAAAGCTAGTAGTAATGTCTGCAGTGTTCCTAAAGCTAGTAGTAATGTCTGCAGTGTTCCTAGAGCTATAGGAGTAATGTCTGCAGTGTTCCTAAAGCTAGTAGTAATGTCTGCAGTGTTCCTAAAGCTAGGAGTAATGTCTGCAGTGTTCCTAAAGCTAGTAGTAATGTCTGCAGTGTTCCTAAAGCTAGTAGTAATGTCTGCAGTGTTCCTAGAGCTAGTAGTAATGTCTGCAGTGTTCCTAAAGCTAGTAGTAATGTCTGCAGTGTTCCTAAAGCTAGGAGTAATGTCTGCAGTGTTCCTAAAGCTAGTAGTAATGTCTGCAGTGTTCCTAAAGCTAGGAGTAATGTCTGCAGTGTTCTTAAAGCTAGTAGTAATGTCTGCAGTGTTCCTAAAGCTAGTAGTAATGTCTGCAGTGTTCCTAAAGCTAGTAGTAATGTCTGCAGTGTTCCTAAAGCTAGTAGTAATGTCTGCAGTGTTCCTAAAGCTAGTAGTAATGTCTGCAGTGTTCCTAAAGCTAGTAGTAATGTCTGCAGTGTTCCTAAAGCTAGTAGTAATGTCTGCAGTGTTCCTGAAGCTAGTAGTAATGTCTGCAGTGTTCCTAAAGCTAGTAGTAATGTCTGCAGTGTTCCTGAAGCTAGTAGTAATGTCTGCAGTGTTCCTAAAGCTAGTAGTAATGTCTGCAGTGTTCCTAAAGCTAGTAGTAATGTCTGCAGTGTTCCTAAAGCTAGTAGTAATGTCTGCAGTGTTCCTGAAGCTAGTAGTAATGTCTGCAGTGTTCCTAAAGCTAGTAGTAATGTCTGCAGTGTTCCTAAAGCTAGTAGTAATGTCTGCAGTGTTCCTAAAGCTAGTAGTAATGTCTGCAGTGTTCCTAAAGCTAGTAGTAATGTCTGCAGTGTTCCTAGAGCTAGTAGTAATGTCTGCAGTGTTCCTAAAGCTAGTAGTAATGTCTGCAGTGTTCCTAAAGCTAGGAGTAATGTCTGCAGTGTTCCTAGAGCTAGTAGTAATGTCTGCAGTGTTCCTAAAGCTAGTAGTAATGTCTGCAGTGTTCCTAAAGCTAGGAGTAATGTCTGCAGTGTTCCTAGAGCTAGTAGTAATGTCTGCAGTGTTCCTAAAGCTAGTAGTAATGTCTGCAGTGTTCCTAGAGCTAGTAGTAATGTCTGCAGTGTTCCTGAAGCTAGTAGTAATGTCTGCAGTGTTCCTAAAGCTAGTAGTAATGTCTGCAGTGTTCCTAAAGCTAGTAGTAATGTCTGCAGTGTTCCTAAAGCTAGTAGTAATGTCTGCAGTGTTCCTGAAGCTAGTAGTAATGTCTGCAGTGTTCCTAAAGCTAGTAGTAATGTCTGCAGTGTTCCTAGAGCTAGTAGTAATGTCTGCAGTGTTCCTAAAGCTAGGAGTAATGTATGCAGTGTTCCTAAAGCTAGTAGTAATGTCTGCAGTGTTCCTAAAGCTAGTAGTAATGTCTGCAGTGTTCCTAAAGCTAGTAGTAATGTCTGCAGTGTTCCTAAAGCTAGGAGTAATGTCTGCAGTGTTCCTAAAGCTAGTAGTAATGTCTGCAGTGTTCCTAAAGCTAGTAGTAATGTCTGCAGTGTTCCTAAAGCTAGTAGTAATGTCTGCAGTGTTCCTAAAGCTAGTAGTAATGTCTGCAGTGTTCCTAAAGCTAGTAGTAATGTCTGCAGTGTTCCTAAAGCTAGTAGTAATGTCTGCAGTGTTCCTAAAGCTAGGAGTAATGTCTGCAGTGTTACTAAAGCTAGTAGTAATGTCTGCAGTGTTCCTAAAGCTAGTAGTAATGTCTGCAGTGTTCCTAAAGCTAGTAGTAATGTCTGCAGTGTTCCTAAAGCTAGTAGTAATGTCTGCAGTGTTCCTAAAGCTAGGAGCAATGTCTGCAGTGTTCCTAAAGCTAGTAGTAATGTCTGCAGTGTTCCTAAAGCTAGGAGTAATGTCTGCAGTGTTCCTAAAGCTAGTAGTAATGTCTGCAGTGTTCCTAAAGCTAGGAGTAATGTCTGCAGTGTTCCTAAAGCTAGTAGTAATGTCTGCAGTGTTCCTAAAGCTAGTAGTAATGTCTGCAGTGTTCCTAAAGCTAGTAGTAATGTCTGCAGTGTTCCTAAAGCTAGGAGTAATGTCTGCAGTGTTCCTAAAGCTAGTAGTAATGTCTGCAGTGTTCCTAAAGCTAGTAGTAATGTCTGCAGTGTTCCTAAAGCTAGTAGTAATGTCTGCAGTGTTCCTAAAGCTAGGAGTAATGTCTGCAGTGTTCCTAAAGCTAGTAGTAATGTCTGCAGTGTTCCTAAAGCTAGGAGTAATGTCTGCAGTGTTCCTAAAGCTAGGAGTAATGTCTGCAGTGTTCCTAAAGCTAGTAGTAATGTCTGCAGTGTTCCTAAAGCTAGTAGTAATGTCTGCAGTGTTCCTAAAGCTAGTAGTAATGTCTGCAGTGTTCCTAAAGCTAGTAGTAATGTCTGCAGTGTTCCTAAAGCTAGGAGTAATGTCTGCAGTGTTCCTAAAGCTAGTAGTAATGTCTGCAGTGTTCCTAAAGCTAGGAGTAATGTCTGCAGTGTTCCTAAAGCTAGGAGTAATGTCTGCAGTGTTCCTAAAGCTAGTAGTAATGTCTGCAGTGTTCCTAAAGCTAGGAGTAATGTCTGCAGTGTTCCTAAAGCTAGTAGTAATGTCTGCAGTGTTCCTAAAGCTAGTAGTAATGTCTGCAGTGTTCCTAAAGCTAGTAGTAATGTCTGCAGTGTTCCTAGAGCTAGTAGTAATGTCTGCAGTGTTCCTAAAGCTAGTAGTAATGTCTGCAGTGTTCCTAAAGCTAGTAGTAATGTCTGCAGTGTTCCCAAAGCTAGGAGTAATGTCTGCAGTGTTCCTAAAGCTAGGAGTAATGTCTGCAGTGTTCCTAAAGCTAGTAGTAATGTCTGCAGTGTTCCTAAAGCTAGTAGTAATGTCTGCAGTGTTCCTAAAGCTAGTAGTAATGTCTGCAGTGTTCCTAAAGCTAGTAGTAATGTCTGCAGTGTTCCTAAAGCTAGTAGTAATGTCTGCAGTGTTCCTAAAGCTAGTAGTAATGTCTGCAGTGTTCCTAAAGCTAGTAGTAATGTCTGCAGTGTTCCTAAAGCTAGTAGTAATGTCTGCAGTGTTCCTAGAGCTAGTAGTAATGTCTGCAGTGTTCCTAAAGCTAGTAGTAATGTCTGCAGTGTTCCTAAAGCTAGTAGTAATGTCTGCAGTGTTCCTAAAGCTAGTAGTAATGTCTGCAGTGTTCCTAAAGCTAGTAGTAATGTCTGCAGTGTTCCTAAAGCTAGTAGTAATGTCTGCAGTGTTCCTAGAGCTAGTAGTAATGTCTGCAGTGTTCCTAAAGCTAGTAGTAATGTCTGCAGTGTTCCTAAAGCTAGTAGTAATGTCTGCAGTGTTCCTAAAGCTAGTAGTAATGTCTGCAGTGTTCCTAAAGCTAGTAGTAATGTCTGCAGTGTTCCTAAAGCTAGTAGTAATGTCTGCAGTGTTCCTAAAGCTAGGAGTAATGTCTGCAGTGTTCCTAAAGCTAGGAGTAATGTCTGCAGTGTTCCTAAAGCTAGTAGTAATGTCTGCAGTGTTCCTAAAGCTAGTAGTAATGTCTGCAGTGTTCCTAAAGCTAGGAGTAATGTCTGCAGTGTTCCTAAAGCTAGTAGTAATGTCTGCAGTGTTCCTAAAGCTAGGAGTAATGTCTGCAGTGTTCCTAGAGCTAGTAGTAATGTCTGCAGTGTTCCTAAAGCTAGGAGTAATGTCTGCAGTGTTCCTAGAGCTAGTAGTAATGTCTGCAGTGTTCCTAAAGCTAGTAGTAATGTCTGCAGTGTTCCTAAAGCTAGTAGTAATGTCTGCAGTGTTCCTAAAGCTAGGAGTAATGTCTGCAGTGTTCCTAGAGCTAGTAGTAATGTCTGGAGTGTTCCTAGAGCTAGTAGTAATGTCTGCAGTGTTCCTAAAGCTAGTAGTAATGTCTGCAGTGTTCCTAAAGCTAGTAGTAATGTCTGCAGTGTTCCTAGAGCTAGTAGTAATGTCTGCAGTGTTCCTAAAGCTAGTAGTAATGTCTGCAGTGTTCCTAAAGCTAGTAGTAATGTCTGCAGTGTTCCTAAAGCTAGTAGTAATGTCTGCAGTGTTCCTAAAGCTAGTAGTAATGTCTGCAGTGTTCCTAAAGCTAGTAGTAATGTCTGCAGTGTTCCTAAAGCTAGTAGTAATGTCTGCAGTGTTCCTAGAGCTAGTAGCAGCGTTTCCGTTAGCCGGTAATTACCGGTATTTTACCGGCAAAATCTGTTTAAGTCCGACATATTTGATCTCTCCGGTCTTAATGTCCGGTGAAAATAATTCCCTGAGTCTAAGCACAATTTGATTATTTGAATTGTATTAAAATAGGCTAAAATTAAATAGCCTATGCGATGAACGAAACGATCATTACATTTGTTTCCTCGTTGCTTCTAATAATGACAACGACGTTGTCGGCGAGAGCTTAGTGCTGGTTGTGCGGACTTTTCTGAAGCTGTAGAGCCGCAGTACCAGCAGTACAATGCAATATTCCAGCAGTACTCCAATTCAGCCATTTTCAGCCAATGTTGGGTGGGGGGCGCTGTTGTGCGGTTCCCAGAAAAGAGCCAATAACAGCTGAACAGCTGCCCTGCAGCGCCATACTCTTTGCAAATAAGTCGTTGCGAGGTGGAGAGAGTCGTCACGCAAACCACGATAATGTTGCCGTCTCTCTGCTTTCTCAGTTCTTCGCTTGATATAATTAATACAAATGTCCAATATAACGGAATTCGTTAGCTCATAAAAATGTGATTATAACAGACTGCTGTTTAGTGTCGGACCGACTGTCCACAGACACGGTCTATTTTATTTCAAGTCAGCAGCAGCACAGAGTATCGAGGGACTTATTTTATTTGGAATATATTAATGACTGTATACGCAAAAGTAGCCTAGTTTTAAGTAATAATATTATAAATCTACATGCCTTGAGGATGACATTCTTTATATAGCCTGCCTATCAATTGTTTTAAAGCTAAATAAACTATGACCGGAATTAATCTCATTTGTCCGGTAGATTGAAATCTTGCAGGTCACGGAGACCGGCAACAATTTTTTCTAACGGAAACCCTGGCTAGTAGTAATGTCTGCAGTGTTCCTAAAGCTAGGAGTAATGTCTGCAGTGTTCCTAGAGCTAGTAGTAATGTCTGCAGTGTTCCTAAAGCTAGGAGTAATGTCTGCAGTGTTCCTAAAGCTAGTAGTAATGTCTGCAGTGTTCCTAAAGCTAGGAGTAATGTCTGTAGTGTTCCTAAAGCTAGTAGTAATGTCTGCAGTGTTCCTAAAGCTAGGAGTAATGTCTGCAGTGTTCCTAAAGCTAGTAGTAATGTCTGCAGTGTTCCTAGAGCTAGTAGTAATGTCGGCAGTGTTCCTAAAGCTAGTAGTAATGTCTGCAGTGTTCCTAAAGCTAGTAGTAATGTCTGCAGTGTTCCTAAAGCTAGCAGTAATGTCTGCAGTGTTCCTAAAGCTAGTAGTAATGTCTGCAGTGTTCCTAAAGCTAGTAGTAATGTCTGCAGTGTTCCTAAAGCTAGGAGTAATGTCTGCAGTGTTCCTAAAGCTAGTAGTAATGTCTGCAGTGTTCCTAAAGCTAGTAGTAATGTCTGCAGTGTTCCTAAAGCTAGTAGTAATGTCTGCAGTGTTCCTAAAGCTAGTAGTAATGTCTGCAGTGTTCCTAAAGCTAGTAGTAATGTCTGCAGTGTTCCTGAAGCTAGTAGTAATGTCTGCAGTGTTCCTAAAGCTAGGAGTAATGTCTGCAGTGTTCCTAAAGCTAGGAGTAATGTCTGCAGTGTTCCTAAAGCTAGTAGTAATGTCTGCAGTGTTCCTAAAGCTAGTAGTAATGTCTGCAGTGTTCCTAAAGCTAGTAGTAATGTCTGCAGTGTTCCTAGAGCTATAGGAGTAATGTCTGCAGTGTTCCTAAAGCTAGTAGTAATGTCTGCAGTGTTCCTAAAGCTAGGAGTAATGTCTGCAGTGTTCCTAAAGCTAGTAGTAATGTCTGCAGTGTTCCTAAAGCTAGTAGTAATGTCTGCAGTGTTCCTAGAGCTAGTAGTAATGTCTGCAGTGTTCCTAAAGCTAGTAGTAATGTCTGCAGTGTTCCTAAAGCTAGGAGTAATGTCTGCAGTGTTCCTAAAGCTAGTAGTAATGTCTGCAGTGTTCCTAAAGCTAGGAGTAATGTCTGCAGTGTTCTTAAAGCTAGTAGTAATGTCTGCAGTGTTCCTAAAGCTAGTAGTAATGTCTGCAGTGTTCCTAAAGCTAGTAGTAATGTCTGCAGTGTTCCTAAAGCTAGTAGTAATGTCTGCAGTGTTCCTAAAGCTAGTAGTAATGTCTGCAGTGTTCCTAAAGCTAGTAGTAATGTCTGCAGTGTTCCTAAAGCTAGTAGTAATGTCTGCAGTGTTCCTGAAGCTAGTAGTAATGTCTGCAGTGTTCCTAAAGCTAGTAGTAATGTCTGCAGTGTTCCTGAAGCTAGTAGTAATGTCTGCAGTGTTCCTAAAGCTAGTAGTAATGTCTGCAGTGTTCCTAAAGCTAGTAGTAATGTCTGCAGTGTTCCTAAAGCTAGTAGTAATGTCTGCAGTGTTCCTAAAGCTAGTAGTAATGTCTGCAGTGTTCCTGAAGCTAGTAGTAATGTCTGCAGTGTTCCTAAAGCTAGTAGTAATGTCTGCAGTGTTCCTAAAGCTAGTAGTAATGTCTGCAGTGTTCCTAAAGCTAGTAGTAATGTCTGCAGTGTTCCTAAAGCTAGTAGTAATGTCTGCAGTGTTCCTAGAGCTAGTAGTAATGTCTGCAGTGTTCCTAAAGCTAGTAGTAATGTCTGCAGTGTTCCTAAAGCTAGGAGTAATGTCTGCAGTGTTCCTAGAGCTAGTAGTAATGTCTGCAGTGTTCCTAAAGCTAGTAGTAATGTCTGCAGTGTTCCTAAAGCTAGGAGTAATGTCTGCAGTGTTCCTAGAGCTAGTAGTAATGTCTGCAGTGTTCCTAAAGCTAGTAGTAATGTATGCAGTGTTCCTAGAGCTAGTAGTAATGTCTGCAGTGTTCCTAAAGCTAGTAGTAATGTCTGCAGTGTTCCTAAAGCTAGTAGTAATGTCTGCAGTGTTCCTAAAGCTAGTAGTAATGTCTGCAGTGTTCCTAAAGCTAGTAGTAATGTCTGCAGTGTTCCTGAAGCTAGTAGTAATGTCTGCAGTGTTCCTAAAGCTAGGAGTAATGTCTGCAGTGTTCCTAAAGCTAGTAGTAATGTCTGCAGTGTTCCTAAAGCTAGTAGTAATGTCTGCAGTGTTCCTAAAGCTAGTAGTAATGTCTGCAGTGTTCCTAGAGCTAGTAGTAATGTCTGCAGTGTTCCTAAAACTAGTAGTAATGTCTGCAGTGTTCCTAAAGCTAGTAGTAATGTCTGCAGTGTTCCCAAAGCTAGGAGTAATGTCTGCAGTGTTCCTAAAGCTAGGAGTAATGTCTGCAGTGTTCCTAAAGCTAGTAGTAATGTCTGCAGTGTTCCTAAAGCTAGTAGTAATGTCTGCAGTGTTCCTAAAGCTAGTAGTAATGTCTGCAGTGTTCCTAAAGCTAGTAGTAATGTCTGCAGTGTTCCTAAAGCTAGTAGTAATGTCTGCAGTGTTCCTAAAGCTAGTAGTAATGTCTGCAGTGTTCCTAAAGCTAGTAGTAATGTCTGCAGTGTTCCTAAAGCTAGTAGTAATGTCTGCAGTGTTCCTAAAGCTAGTAGTAATGTCTGCAGTGTTCCTGAAGCTAGTAGTAATGTCTGCAGTGTTCCTAAAGCTAGGAGTAATGTCTGCAGTGTTCCTAAAGCTAGTAGTAATGTCTGCAGTGTTCCTAAAGCTAGTAGTAATGTCTGCAGTGTTCCTAAAGCTAGTAGTAATGTCTGCAGTGTTCCTAGAGCTAGTAGTAATGTCTGCAGTGTTCCTAAAACTAGTAGTAATGTCTGCAGTGTTCCTAAAGCTAGTAGTAATGTCTGCAGTGTTCCCAAAGCTAGGAGTAATGTCTGCAGTGTTCCTAAAGCTAGGAGTAATGTCTGCAGTGTTCCTAAAGCTAGTAGTAATGTCTGCAGTGTTCCTAAAGCTAGTAGTAATGTCTGCAGTGTTCCTAAAGCTAGTAGTAATGTCTGCAGTGTTCCTAAAGCTAGTAGTAATGTCTGCAGTGTTCCTAAAGCTAGTAGTAATGTCTGCAGTGTTCCTAAAGCTAGTAGTAATGTCTGCAGTGTTCCTAAAGCTAGTAGTAATGTCTGCAGTGTTCCTAAAGCTAGTAGTAATGTCTGCAGTGTTCCTAGAGCTAGTAGTAATGTCTGCAGTGTTCCTAAAGGTAGTAGTAATGTCTGCAGTGTTCCTAAAGCTAGTAGTAATGTCTGCAGTGTTCCTAAAGCTAGTAGTAATGTCTGCAGTGTTCCTAAAGCTAGTAGTAATGTCTGCAGTGTTCCTAAAGCTAGTAGTAATGTCTGCAGTGTTCCTAGAGCTAGTAGTAATGTCTGCAGTGTTCCTAAAGCTAGTAGTAATGTCTGCAGTGTTCCTAAAGCTAGTAGTAATGTCTGCAGTGTTCCTAAAGCTAGTAGTAATGTCTGCAGTGTTCCTAAAGCTAGTAGTAATGTCTGCAGTGTTCCTAAAGCTAGTAGTAATGTCTGCAGTGTTCCTAAAGCTAGGAGTAATGTCTGCAGTGTTCCTAAAGCTAGGAGTAATGTCTGCAGTGTTCCTAAAGCTAGTAGTAATGTCTGCAGTGTTCCTAAAGCTAGTAGTAATGTCTGCAGTGTTCCTAAAGCTAGGAGTAATGTCTGCAGTGTTCCTAAAGCTAGTAGTAATGTCTGCAGTGTTCCTAAAGCTAGGAGTAATGTCTGCAGTGTTCCTAGAGCTAGTAGTAATGTCTGCAGTGTTCCTAAAGCTAGGAGTAATGTCTGCAGTGTTCCTAGAGCTAGTAGTAATGTCTGCAGTGTTCCTAAAGCTAGTAGTAATGTCTGCAGTGTTCCTAAAGCTAGTAGTAATGTCTGCAGTGTTCCTAAAGCTAGGAGTAATGTCTGCAGTGTTCCTAGAGCTAGTAGTAATGTCTGGAGTGTTCCTAGAGCTAGTAGTAATGTCTGCAGTGTTCCTAAAGCTAGTAGTAATGTCTGCAGTGTTCCTAAAGCTAGTAGTAATGTCTGCAGTGTTCCTAGAGCTAGTAGTAATGTCTGCAGTGTTCCTAAAGCTAGTAGTAATGTCTGCAGTGTTCCTAAAGCTAGTAGTAATGTCTGCAGTGTTCCTAAAGCTAGTAGTAATGTCTGCAGTGTTCCTAAAGCTAGTAGTAATGTCTGCAGTGTTCCTAAAGCTAGTAGTAATGTCTGCAGTGTTCCTAAAGCTAGTAGTAATGTCTGCAGTGTTCCTAGAGCTAGTAGCAGCGTTTCCGTTAGCCGGTAATTACCGGTATTTTACCGGCAAAATCTGTTTAAGTCCGACATATTTGATCTCTCCGGTCTTAATGTCCGGTGAAAATAATTCCCTGAGTCTAAGCACAATTTGATTATTTGAATTGTATTAAAATAGGCTAAAATTAAATAGCCTATGCGATGAACGAAACGATCATTACATTTGTTTCCTCGTTGCTTCTAATAATGACAACAACGTTGTCGGCGAGAGCTTAGTGCTGGTTGTGCGGACTTTTCTGAAGCTGTAGAGCCGCAGTACCAGCAGTACAATGCAATATTCCAGCAGTACTCCAATTCAGCCATTTTCAGCCAATGTTGGGTGGGGGGCGCTGTTGTGCGGTTCCCAGAAAAGAGCCAATAACAATGAATGAATGAATGAAAACTTTATTTAACAGATTGCAGAATGGGTACAATACAGTACGGCTCAATACATACAATTGTTAAGGGGATGCAGACCTGAGAAAGACGTTTGTCTTGTTTCCATCAGGGTCCCCCATTTTCAATTCATATAGACATATATGACATACATGACATACAGATAGTCAGTACTGCTACATCTATACATTTATGACATACCAGATTTGCAAATACAGTACTGTTTGTGATACAGAAGGAGTCAAGAAAAGGGAGTATATACATTTGACGTAGAAACTGTACAGCTGAACAGCTGCCCTGCAGCGCCATACTCTTTGCAAATAAGTCGTTGCGAGGTGGAGAGAGTCGTCACGCAAACCACGATAATGTTGCCGTCTCTCTGCTTTCTCAGTTCTTCGCTTGATATAATTAATACAAATGTCCAATATAACGGAATTCGTTAGCTCATAAAAATGTGATTATAACAGACTGCTGTTTAGTGTCGGACCGACTGTCCACAGACACGGTCTATTTTATTTCAAGTCAGCAGCAGCACGGAGTATCGAGGGACTTATTTTATTTGGAATATATTAATGACTGTATACGCAAAAGTAGCCTAGTTTTAAGTAATAATATTATAAATCTACATGCCTTGAGGATGACATTCTTTATATAGCCTGCCTATCAATTGTTTTAAAGCTAAATAAACTATGACCGGAATTAATCTCATTTGTCCGGTAGATTGAAATCTTGCAGGTCACGGAGACCGGCAACAATTTTTTCTAACGGAAACCCTGGCTAGTAGTAATGTCTGCAGTGTTCCTAAAGCTAGGAGTAATGTCTGCAGTGTTCCTAGAGCTAGTAGTAATGTCTGCAGTGTTCCTAAAGCTAGGAGTAATGTCTGCAGTGTTCCTAAAGCTAGTAGTAATGTCTGCAGTGTTCCTAAAGCTAGGAGTAATGTCTGTAGTGTTCCTAAAGCTAGTAGTAATGTCTGCAGTGTTCCTAAAGCTAGGAGTAATGTCTGCAGTGTTCCTAAAGCTAGTAGTAATGTCTGCAGTGTTCCTAGAGCTAGTAGTAATGTCGGCAGTGTTCCTAAAGCTAGTAGTAATGTCTGCAGTGTTCCTAAAGCTAGTAGTAATGTCTGCAGTGTTCCTAAAGCTAGCAGTAATGTCTGCAGTGTTCCTAAAGCTAGTAGTAATGTCTGCAGTGTTCCTAAAGCTAGTAGTAATGTCTGCAGTGTTCCTAAAGCTAGGAGTAATGTCTGCAGTGTTCCTAAAGCTAGTAGTAATGTCTGCAGTGTTCCTAAAGCTAGTAGTAATGTCTGCAGTGTTCCTAAAGCTAGTAGTAATGTCTGCAGTGTTCCTAAAGCTAGTAGTAATGTCTGCAGTGTTCCTAAAGCTAGTAGTAATGTCTGCAGTGTTCCTGAAGCTAGTAGTAATGTCTGCAGTGTTCCTAAAGCTAGGAGTAATGTCTGCAGTGTTCCTAAAGCTAGGAGTAATGTCTGCAGTGTTCCTAAAGCTAGTAGTAATGTCTGCAGTGTTCCTAAAGCTAGTAGTAATGTCTGCAGTGTTCCTAAAGCTAGTAGTAATGTCTGCAGTGTTCCTAGAGCTATAGGAGTAATGTCTGCAGTGTTCCTAAAGCTAGTAGTAATGTCTGCAGTGTTCCTAAAGCTAGGAGTAATGTCTGCAGTGTTCCTAAAGCTAGTAGTAATGTCTGCAGTGTTCCTAAAGCTAGTAGTAATGTCTGCAGTGTTCCTAGAGCTAGTAGTAATGTCTGCAGTGTTCCTAAAGCTAGTAGTAATGTCTGCAGTGTTCCTAAAGCTAGGAGTAATGTCTGCAGTGTTCCTAAAGCTAGTAGTAATGTCTGCAGTGTTCCTAAAGCTAGGAGTAATGTCTGCAGTGTTCTTAAAGCTAGTAGTAATGTCTGCAGTGTTCCTAAAGCTAGTAGTAATGTCTGCAGTGTTCCTAAAGCTAGTAGTAATGTCTGCAGTGTTCCTAAAGCTAGTAGTAATGTCTGCAGTGTTCCTAAAGCTAGTAGTAATGTCTGCAGTGTTCCTAAAGCTAGTAGTAATGTCTGCAGTGTTCCTAAAGCTAGTAGTAATGTCTGCAGTGTTCCTGAAGCTAGTAGTAATGTCTGCAGTGTTCCTAAAGCTAGTAGTAATGTCTGCAGTGTTCCTGAAGCTAGTAGTAATGTCTGCAGTGTTCCTAAAGCTAGTAGTAATGTCTGCAGTGTTCCTAAAGCTAGTAGTAATGTCTGCAGTGTTCCTAAAGCTAGTAGTAATGTCTGCAGTGTTCCTAAAGCTAGTAGTAATGTCTGCAGTGTTCCTGAAGCTAGTAGTAATGTCTGCAGTGTTCCTAAAGCTAGTAGTAATGTCTGCAGTGTTCCTAAAGCTAGTAGTAATGTCTGCAGTGTTCCTAAAGCTAGTAGTAATGTCTGCAGTGTTCCTAAAGCTAGTAGTAATGTCTGCAGTGTTCCTAGAGCTAGTAGTAATGTCTGCAGTGTTCCTAAAGCTAGTAGTAATGTCTGCAGTGTTCCTAAAGCTAGGAGTAATGTCTGCAGTGTTCCTAGAGCTAGTAGTAATGTCTGCAGTGTTCCTAAAGCTAGTAGTAATGTCTGCAGTGTTCCTAAAGCTAGGAGTAATGTCTGCAGTGTTCCTAGAGCTAGTAGTAATGTCTGCAGTGTTCCTAAAGCTAGTAGTAATGTCTGCAGTGTTCCTAGAGCTAGTAGTAATGTCTGCAGTGTTCCTAAAGCTAGTAGTAATGTCTGCAGTGTTCCTAAAGCTAGTAGTAATGTCTGCAGTGTTCCTAAAGCTAGTAGTAATGTCTGCAGTGTTCCTAAAGCTAGTAGTAATGTCTGCAGTGTTCCTGAAGCTAGTAGTAATGTCTGCAGTGTTCCTAAAGCTAGTAGTAATGTCTGCAGTGTTCCTAGAGCTAGTAGTAATGTCTGCAGTGTTCCTAAAGCTAGGAGTAATGTATGCAGTGTTCCTAAAGCTAGTAGTAATGTCTGCAGTGTTCCTAAAGCTAGTAGTAATGTCTGCAGTGTTCCTAAAGCTAGTAGTAATGTCTGCAGTGTTCCTAAAGCTAGGAGTAATGTCTGCAGTGTTCCTAAAGCTAGTAGTAATGTCTGCAGTGTTCCTAAAGCTAGTAGTAATGTCTGCAGTGTTCCTAAAGCTAGTAGTAATGTCTGCAGTGTTCCTAAAGCTAGTAGTAATGTCTGCAGTGTTCCTAAAGCTAGTAGTAATGTCTGCAGTGTTCCTAAAGCTAGTAGTAATGTCTGCAGTGTTCCTAAAGCTAGGAGTAATGTCTGCAGTGTTCCTAAAGCTAGTAGTAATGTCTGCAGTGTTCCTAAAGCTAGTAGTAATGTCTGCAGTGTTCCTAAAGCTAGTAGTAATGTCAGCAGTGTTCCTAAAGCTAGTAGTAATGTCTGCAGTGTTCCTAAAGCTAGTAGTAATGTATGCAGTGTTCCTGAAGCTAGTAGTAATGTCTGCAGTGTTCCTAAAGCTAGGAGTAATGTCTGCAGTGTTCCTAAAGCTAGGAGTAATGTCTGCAGTGTTCCTAAAGCTAGTAGTAATGTCTGCAGTGTTCCTAAAGCTAGTAGTAATGTCTGCAGTGTTCCTAAAGCTAGTAGTAATGTCTGCAGTGTTCCTAGAGCTATAGGAGTAATGTCTGCAGTGTTCCTAAAGCTAGTAGTAATGTCTGCAGTGTTCCTAAAGCTAGGAGTAATGTCTGCAGTGTTCCTAAAGCTAGTAGTAATGTCTGCAGTGTTCCTAGAGCTAGTAGTAATGTCTGCAGTGTTCCTAAAGCTAGGAGTAATGTCTGCAGTGTTCCTAGAGCTAGTAGTAATGTCTGCAGTGTTCCTAAAGCTAGTAGTAATGTCTGCAGTGTTCCTAAAGCTAGTAGTAATGTCTGCAGTGTTCCTAAAGCTAGGAGTAATGTCTGCAGTGTTCCTAAAGCTAGTAGTAATGTCTGCAGTGTTCCTAAAGCTAGTAGTAATGTCTGCAGTGTTCCTAAAGCTAGTAGTAATGTCTGCAGTGTTCCTAAAGCTAGTAGTAATGTCTGCAGTGTTCCTAAAGCTAGTAGTAATGTCTGCAGTGTTCCTAAAGCTAGTAGTAATGTCTGCAGTGTTCCTAAAGCTAGGAGTAATGTCTGCAGTGTTACTAAAGCTAGTAGTAATGTCTGCAGTGTTCCTAAAGCTAGTAGTAATGTCTGCAGTGTTCCTAAAGCTAGTAGTAATGTCTGCAGTGTTCCTAAAGCTAGTAGTAATGTCTGCAGTGTTCCTAAAGCTAGGAGCAATGTCTGCAGTGTTCCTAAAGCTAGTAGTAATGTATGCAGTGTTCCTAAAGCTAGGAGTAATGTCTGCAGTGTTCCTAAAGCTAGTAGTAATGTCTGCAGTGTTCCTAAAGCTAGGAGTAATGTCTGCAGTGTTCCTAAAGCTAGTAGTAATGTCTGCAGTGTTCCTAAAGCTAGTAGTAATGTCTGCAGTGTTCCTAAAGCTAGTAGTAATGTCTGCAGTGTTCCTAAAGCTAGGAGTAATGTCTGCAGTGTTCCTAAAGCTAGTAGTAATGTCTGCAGTGTTCCTAAAGCTAGTAGTAATGTCTGCAGTGTTCCTAAAGCTAGTAGTAATGTCTGCAGTGTTCCTAAAGCTAGGAGTAATGTCTGCAGTGTTCCTAAAGCTAGTAGTAATGTCTGCAGTGTTCCTAAAGCTAGGAGTAATGTCTGCAGTGTTCCTAAAGCTAGGAGTAATGTCTGCAGTGTTCCTAAAGCTAGTAGTAATGTCTGCAGTGTTCCTAAAGCTAGGAGTAATGTCTGCAGTGTTCCTAAAGCTAGTAGTAATGTCTGCAGTGTTCCTAAAGCTAGTAGTAATGTCTGCAGTGTTCCTAAAGCTAGTAGTAATGTCTGCAGTGTTCCTAGAGCTAGTAGTAATGTCTGCAGTGTTCCTAAAGCTAGTAGTAATGTCTGCAGTGTTCCTAAAGCTAGTAGTAATGTCTGCAGTGTTCCCAAAGCTAGGAGTAATGTCTGCAGTGTTCCTAAAGCTAGGAGTAATGTCTGCAGTGTTCCTAAAGCTAGTAGTAATGTCTGCAGTGTTCCTAAAGCTAGTAGTAATGTCTGCAGTGTTCCTAAAGCTAGTAGTAATGTCTGCAGTGTTCCTAAAGCTAGTAGTAATGTCTGCAGTGTTCCTAAAGCTAGTAGTAATGTCTGCAGTGTTCCTAAAGCTAGTAGTAATGTCTGCAGTGTTCCTAAAGCTAGTAGTAATGTCTGCAGTGTTCCTAAAGCTAGTAGTAATGTCTGCAGTGTTCCTAGAGCTAGTAGTAATGTCTGCAGTGTTCCTAAAGCTAGTAGTAATGTCTGCAGTGTTCCTAAAGCTAGTAGTAATGTCTGCAGTGTTCCTAAAGCTAGTAGTAATGTCTGCAGTGTTCCTAAAGCTAGTAGTAATGTCTGCAGTGTTCCTAAAGCTAGTAGTAATGTCTGCAGTGTTCCTAGAGCTAGTAGTAATGTCTGCAGTGTTCCTAAAGCTAGTAGTAATGTCTGCAGTGTTCCTAAAGCTAGTAGTAATGTCTGCAGTGTTCCTAAAGCTAGTAGTAATGTCTGCAGTGTTCCTAAAGCTAGTAGTAATGTCTGCAGTGTTCCTAAAGCTAGTAGTAATGTCTGCAGTGTTCCTAAAGCTAGGAGTAATGTCTGCAGTGTTCCTAAAGCTAGTAGTAATGTCTGCAGTGTTCCTAAAGCTAGTAGTAATGTCTGCAGTGTTCCTAAAGCTAGGAGTAATGTCTGCAGTGTTCCTAAAGCTAGTAGTAATGTCTGCAGTGTTCCTAAAGCTAGGAGTAATGTCTGCAGTGTTCCTAGAGCTAGTAGTAATGTCTGCAGTGTTCCTAAAGCTAGGAGTAATGTCTGCAGTGTTCCTAGAGCTAGTAGTAATGTCTGCAGTGTTCCTAAAGCTAGTAGTAATGTCTGCAGTGTTCCTAAAGCTAGTAGTAATGTCTGCAGTGTTCCTAAAGCTAGGAGTAATGTCTGCAGTGTTCCTAGAGCTAGTAGTAATGTCTGGAGTGTTCCTAGAGCTAGTAGTAATGTCTGCAGTGTTCCTAAAGCTAGTAGTAATGTCTGCAGTGTTCCTAAAGCTAGTAGTAATGTCTGCAGTGTTCCTAGAGCTAGTAGTAATGTCTGCAGTGTTCCTAAAGCTAGTAGTAATGTCTGCAGTGTTCCTAAAGCTAGTAGTAATGTCTGCAGTGTTCCTAAAGCTAGTAGTAATGTCTGCAGTGTTCCTAAAGCTAGTAGTAATGTCTGCAGTGTTCCTAAAGCTAGTAGTAATGTCTGCAGTGTTCCTAAAGCTAGTAGTAATGTCTGCAGTGTTCCTAGAGCTAGTAGCAGCGTTTCCGTTAGCCGGTAATTACCGGTATTTTACCGGCAAAATCTGTTTAAGTCCGACATATTTGATCTCTCCGGTCTTAATGTCCGGTGAAAATAATTCCCTGAGTCTAAGCACAATTTGATTATTTGAATTGTATTAAAATAGGCTAAAATTAAATAGCCTATGCGATGAACGAAACGATCATTACATTTGTTTCCTCGTTGCTTCTAATAATGACAACGACGTTGTCGGCGAGAGCTTAGTGCTGGTTGTGCGGACTTTTCTGAAGCTGTAGAGCCGCAGTACCAGCAGTACAATGCAATATTCCAGCAGTACTCCAATTCAGCCATTTTCAGCCAATGTTGGGTGGGGGGCGCTGTTGTGCGGTTCCCAGAAAAGAGCCAATAACAGCTGAACAGCTGCCCTGCAGCGCCATACTCTTTGCAAATAAGTCGTTGCGAGGTGGAGAGAGTCGTCACGCAAACCACGATAATGTTGCCGTCTCTCTGCTTTCTCAGTTCTTCGCTTGATATAATTAATACAAATGTCCAATATAACGGAATTCGTTAGCTCATAAAAATGTGATTATAACAGACTGCTGTTTAGTGTCGGACCGACTGTCCACAGACACGGTCTATTTTATTTCAAGTCAGCAGCAGCACGGAGTATCGAGGGACTTATTTTATTTGGAATATATTAATGACTGTATACGCAAAAGTAGCCTAGTTTTAAGTAATAATATTATAAATCTACATGCCTTGAGGATGACATTCTTTATATAGCCTGCCTATCAATTGTTTTAAAGCTAAATAAACTATGACCGGAATTAATCTCATTTGTCCGGTAGATTGAAATCTTGCAGGTCACGGAGACCGGCAACAATTTTTTCTAACGGAAACCCTGGCTAGTAGTAATGTCTGCAGTGTTCCTAAAGCTAGGAGTAATGTCTGCAGTGTTCCTAGAGCTAGTAGTAATGTCTGCAGTGTTCCTAAAGCTAGGAGTAATGTCTGCAGTGTTCCTAAAGCTAGTAGTAATGTCTGCAGTGTTCCTAAAGCTAGGAGTAATGTCTGTAGTGTTCCTAAAGCTAGTAGTAATGTCTGCAGTGTTCCTAAAGCTAGGAGTAATGTCTGCAGTGTTCCTAAAGCTAGTAGTAATGTCTGCAGTGTTCCTAGAGCTAGTAGTAATGTCGGCAGTGTTCCTAAAGCTAGTAGTAATGTCTGCAGTGTTCCTAAAGCTAGTAGTAATGTCTGCAGTGTTCCTAAAGCTAGCAGTAATGTCTGCAGTGTTCCTAAAGCTAGTAGTAATGTCTGCAGTGTTCCTAAAGCTAGTAGTAATGTCTGCAGTGTTCCTAAAGCTAGGAGTAATGTCTGCAGTGTTCCTAAAGCTAGTAGTAATGTCTGCAGTGTTCCTAAAGCTAGTAGTAATGTCTGCAGTGTTCCTAAAGCTAGTAGTAATGTCTGCAGTGTTCCTAAAGCTAGTAGTAATGTCTGCAGTGTTCCTAAAGCTAGTAGTAATGTCTGCAGTGTTCCTGAAGCTAGTAGTAATGTCTGCAGTGTTCCTAAAGCTAGGAGTAATGTCTGCAGTGTTCCTAAAGCTAGGAGTAATGTCTGCAGTGTTCCTAAAGCTAGTAGTAATGTCTGCAGTGTTCCTAAAGCTAGTAGTAATGTCTGCAGTGTTCCTAAAGCTAGTAGTAATGTCTGCAGTGTTCCTAGAGCTATAGGAGTAATGTCTGCAGTGTTCCTAAAGCTAGTAGTAATGTCTGCAGTGTTCCTAAAGCTAGGAGTAATGTCTGCAGTGTTCCTAAAGCTAGTAGTAATGTCTGCAGTGTTCCTAAAGCTAGTAGTAATGTCTGCAGTGTTCCTAGAGCTAGTAGTAATGTCTGCAGTGTTCCTAAAGCTAGTAGTAATGTCTGCAGTGTTCCTAAAGCTAGGAGTAATGTCTGCAGTGTTCCTAAAGCTAGTAGTAATGTCTGCAGTGTTCCTAAAGCTAGGAGTAATGTCTGCAGTGTTCTTAAAGCTAGTAGTAATGTCTGCAGTGTTCCTAAAGCTAGTAGTAATGTCTGCAGTGTTCCTAAAGCTAGTAGTAATGTCTGCAGTGTTCCTAAAGCTAGTAGTAATGTCTGCAGTGTTCCTAAAGCTAGTAGTAATGTCTGCAGTGTTCCTAAAGCTAGTAGTAATGTCTGCAGTGTTCCTAAAGCTAGTAGTAATGTCTGCAGTGTTCCTGAAGCTAGTAGTAATGTCTGCAGTGTTCCTAAAGCTAGTAGTAATGTCTGCAGTGTTCCTGAAGCTAGTAGTAATGTCTGCAGTGTTCCTAAAGCTAGTAGTAATGTCTGCAGTGTTCCTAAAGCTAGTAGTAATGTCTGCAGTGTTCCTAAAGCTAGTAGTAATGTCTGCAGTGTTCCTAAAGCTAGTAGTAATGTCTGCAGTGTTCCTGAAGCTAGTAGTAATGTCTGCAGTGTTCCTAAAGCTAGTAGTAATGTCTGCAGTGTTCCTAAAGCTAGTAGTAATGTCTGCAGTGTTCCTAAAGCTAGTAGTAATGTCTGCAGTGTTCCTAAAGCTAGTAGTAATGTCTGCAGTGTTCCTAGAGCTAGTAGTAATGTCTGCAGTGTTCCTAAAGCTAGTAGTAATGTCTGCAGTGTTCCTAAAGCTAGGAGTAATGTCTGCAGTGTTCCTAGAGCTAGTAGTAATGTCTGCAGTGTTCCTAAAGCTAGTAGTAATGTCTGCAGTGTTCCTAAAGCTAGGAGTAATGTCTGCAGTGTTCCTAGAGCTAGTAGTAATGTCTGCAGTGTTCCTAAAGCTAGTAGTAATGTCTGCAGTGTTCCTAGAGCTAGTAGTAATGTCTGCAGTGTTCCTAAAGCTAGTAGTAATGTCTGCAGTGTTCCTAAAGCTAGTAGTAATGTCTGCAGTGTTCCTAAAGCTAGTAGTAATGTCTGCAGTGTTCCTAAAGCTAGTAGTAATGTCTGCAGTGTTCCTGAAGCTAGTAGTAATGTCTGCAGTGTTCCTAAAGCTAGGAGTAATGTCTGCAGTGTTCCTAAAGCTAGTAGTAATGTCTGCAGTGTTCCTAAAGCTAGTAGTAATGTCTGCAGTGTTCCTAAAGCTAGTAGTAATGTCTGCAGTGTTCCTAGAGCTAGTAGTAATGTCTGCAGTGTTCCTAAAGCTAGTAGTAATGTCTGCAGTGTTCCTAAAGCTAGTAGTAATGTCTGCAGTGTTCCCAAAGCTAGGAGTAATGTCTGCAGTGTTCCTAAAGCTAGGAGTAATGTCTGCAGTGTTCCTAAAGCTAGTAGTAATGTCTGCAGTGTTCCTAAAGCTAGTAGTAATGTCTGCAGTGTTCCTAAAGCTAGTAGTAATGTCTGCAGTGTTCCTAAAGCTAGTAGTAATGTCTGCAGTGTTCCTAAAGCTAGTAGTAATGTCTGCAGTGTTCCTAAAGCTAGTAGTAATGTCTGCAGTGTTCCTAAAGCTAGTAGTAATGTCTGCAGTGTTCCTAAAGCTAGTAGTAATGTCTGCAGTGTTCCTAGAGCTAGTAGTAATGTCTGCAGTGTTCCTAAAGCTAGTAGTAATGTCTGCAGTGTTCCTAAAGCTAGTAGTAATGTCTGCAGTGTTCCTAAAGCTAGTAGTAATGTCTGCAGTGTTCCTAAAGCTAGTAGTAATGTCTGCAGTGTTCCTAAAGCTAGTAGTAATGTCTGCAGTGTTCCTAGAGCTAGTAGTAATGTCTGCAGTGTTCCTAAAGCTAGTAGTAATGTCTGCAGTGTTCCTAAAGCTAGTAGTAATGTCTGCAGTGTTCCTAAAGCTAGTAGTAATGTCTGCAGTGTTCCTAAAGCTAGTAGTAATGTCTGCAGTGTTCCTAAAGCTAGTAGTAATGTCTGCAGTGTTCCTAAAGCTAGGAGTAATGTCTGCAGTGTTCCTAAAGCTAGGAGTAATGTCTGCAGTGTTCCTAAAGCTAGTAGTAATGTCTGCAGTGTTCCTAAAGCTAGTAGTAATGTCTGCAGTGTTCCTAAAGCTAGGAGTAATGTCTGCAGTGTTCCTAAAGCTAGTAGTAATGTCTGCAGTGTTCCTAAAGCTAGGAGTAATGTCTGCAGTGTTCCTAGAGCTAGTAGTAATGTCTGCAGTGTTCCTAAAGCTAGGAGTAATGTCTGCAGTGTTCCTAGAGCTAGTAGTAATGTCTGCAGTGTTCCTAAAGCTAGTAGTAATGTCTGCAGTGTTCCTAAAGCTAGTAGTAATGTCTGCAGTGTTCCTAAAGCTAGGAGTAATGTCTGCAGTGTTCCTAGAGCTAGTAGTAATGTCTGGAGTGTTCCTAGAGCTAGTAGTAATGTCTGCAGTGTTCCTAAAGCTAGTAGTAATGTCTGCAGTGTTCCTAAAGCTAGTAGTAATGTCTGCAGTGTTCCTAGAGCTAGTAGTAATGTCTGCAGTGTTCCTAAAGCTAGTAGTAATGTCTGCAGTGTTCCTAAAGCTAGTAGTAATGTCTGCAGTGTTCCTAAAGCTAGTAGTAATGTCTGCAGTGTTCCTAAAGCTAGTAGTAATGTCTGCAGTGTTCCTAAAGCTAGTAGTAATGTCTGCAGTGTTCCTAGAGCTAGTAGCAGCGTTTCCGTTAGCCGGTAATTACCGGTATTTTACCGGCAAAATCTGTTTAAGTCCGACATATTTGATCTCTCCGGTCTTAATGTCCGGTGAAAATAATTCCCTGAGTCTAAGCACAATTTGATTATTTGAATTGTATTAAAATAGGCTAAAATTAAATAGCCTATGCGATGAACGAAACGATCATTACATTTGTTTCCTCGTTGCTTCTAATAATGACAACAACGTTGTCGGCGAGAGCTTAGTGCTGGTTGTGCGGACTTTTCTGAAGCTGTAGAGCCGCAGTACCAGCAGTACAATGCAATATTCCAGCAGTACTCCAATTCAGCCATTTTCAGCCAATGTTGGGTGGGGGGCGCTGTTGTGCGGTTCCCAGAAAAGAGCCAATAACAGCTGAACAGCTGCCCTGCAGCGCCATACTCTTTGCAAATAAGTCGTTGCGAGGTGGAGAGAGTCGTCACGCAAACCACGATAATGTTGCCGTCTCTCTGCTTTCTCAGTTCTTCGCTTGATATAATTAATACAAATGTCCAATATAACGGAATTCGTTAGCTCATAAAAATGTGATTATAACAGACTGCTGTTTAGTGTCGGACCGACTGTCCACAGACACGGTCTATTTTATTTCAAGTCAGCAGCAGCACGGAGTATCGAGGGACTTATTTTATTTGGAATATATTAATGACTGTATACGCAAAAGTAGCCTAGTTTTAAGTAATAATATTATAAATCTACATGCCTTGAGGATGACATTCTTTATATAGCCTGCCTATCAATTGTTTTAAAGCTAAATAAACTATGACCGGAATTAATCTCATTTGTCCGGTAGATTGAAATCTTGCAGGTCACGGAGACCGGCAACAATTTTTTCTAACGGAAACCCTGGCTAGTAGTAATGTCTGCAGTGTTCCTAAAGCTAGGAGTAATGTCTGCAGTGTTCCTAGAGCTAGTAGTAATGTCTGCAGTGTTCCTAAAGCTAGGAGTAATGTCTGCAGTGTTCCTAAAGCTAGTAGTAATGTCTGCAGTGTTCCTAAAGCTAGGAGTAATGTCTGTAGTGTTCCTAAAGCTAGTAGTAATGTCTGCAGTGTTCCTAAAGCTAGGAGTAATGTCTGCAGTGTTCCTAAAGCTAGTAGTAATGTCTGCAGTGTTCCTAGAGCTAGTAGTAATGTCGGCAGTGTTCCTAAAGCTAGTAGTAATGTCTGCAGTGTTCCTAAAGCTAGTAGTAATGTCTGCAGTGTTCCTAAAGCTAGCAGTAATGTCTGCAGTGTTCCTAAAGCTAGTAGTAATGTCTGCAGTGTTCCTAAAGCTAGTAGTAATGTCTGCAGTGTTCCTAAAGCTAGGAGTAATGTCTGCAGTGTTCCTAAAGCTAGTAGTAATGTCTGCAGTGTTCCTAAAGCTAGTAGTAATGTCTGCAGTGTTCCTAAAGCTAGTAGTAATGTCTGCAGTGTTCCTAAAGCTAGTAGTAATGTCTGCAGTGTTCCTAAAGCTAGTAGTAATGTCTGCAGTGTTCCTGAAGCTAGTAGTAATGTCTGCAGTGTTCCTAAAGCTAGGAGTAATGTCTGCAGTGTTCCTAAAGCTAGGAGTAATGTCTGCAGTGTTCCTAAAGCTAGTAGTAATGTCTGCAGTGTTCCTAAAGCTAGTAGTAATGTCTGCAGTGTTCCTAAAGCTAGTAGTAATGTCTGCAGTGTTCCTAGAGCTATAGGAGTAATGTCTGCAGTGTTCCTAAAGCTAGTAGTAATGTCTGCAGTGTTCCTAAAGCTAGGAGTAATGTCTGCAGTGTTCCTAAAGCTAGTAGTAATGTCTGCAGTGTTCCTAAAGCTAGTAGTAATGTCTGCAGTGTTCCTAGAGCTAGTAGTAATGTCTGCAGTGTTCCTAAAGCTAGTAGTAATGTCTGCAGTGTTCCTAAAGCTAGGAGTAATGTCTGCAGTGTTCCTAAAGCTAGTAGTAATGTCTGCAGTGTTCCTAAAGCTAGGAGTAATGTCTGCAGTGTTCTTAAAGCTAGTAGTAATGTCTGCAGTGTTCCTAAAGCTAGTAGTAATGTCTGCAGTGTTCCTAAAGCTAGTAGTAATGTCTGCAGTGTTCCTAAAGCTAGTAGTAATGTCTGCAGTGTTCCTAAAGCTAGTAGTAATGTCTGCAGTGTTCCTAAAGCTAGTAGTAATGTCTGCAGTGTTCCTAAAGCTAGTAGTAATGTCTGCAGTGTTCCTGAAGCTAGTAGTAATGTCTGCAGTGTTCCTAAAGCTAGTAGTAATGTCTGCAGTGTTCCTGAAGCTAGTAGTAATGTCTGCAGTGTTCCTAAAGCTAGTAGTAATGTCTGCAGTGTTCCTAAAGCTAGTAGTAATGTCTGCAGTGTTCCTAAAGCTAGTAGTAATGTCTGCAGTGTTCCTAAAGCTAGTAGTAATGTCTGCAGTGTTCCTGAAGCTAGTAGTAATGTCTGCAGTGTTCCTAAAGCTAGTAGTAATGTCTGCAGTGTTCCTAAAGCTAGTAGTAATGTCTGCAGTGTTCCTAAAGCTAGTAGTAATGTCTGCAGTGTTCCTAAAGCTAGTAGTAATGTCTGCAGTGTTCCTAGAGCTAGTAGTAATGTCTGCAGTGTTCCTAAAGCTAGTAGTAATGTCTGCAGTGTTCCTAAAGCTAGGAGTAATGTCTGCAGTGTTCCTAGAGCTAGTAGTAATGTCTGCAGTGTTCCTAAAGCTAGTAGTAATGTCTGCAGTGTTCCTAAAGCTAGGAGTAATGTCTGCAGTGTTCCTAGAGCTAGTAGTAATGTCTGCAGTGTTCCTAAAGCTAGTAGTAATGTCTGCAGTGTTCCTAAAGCTAGTAGTAATGTCTGCAGTGTTCCTAAAGCTAGTAGTAATGTCTGCAGTGTTCCTAAAGCTAGTAGTAATGTCTGCAGTGTTCCTGAAGCTAGTAGTAATGTCTGCAGTGTTCCTAAAGCTAGTAGTAATGTCTGCAGTGTTCCTAGAGCTAGTAGTAATGTCTGCAGTGTTCCTAAAGCTAGGAGTAATGTATGCAGTGTTCCTAAAGCTAGTAGTAATGTCTGCAGTGTTCCTAAAGCTAGTAGTAATGTCTGCAGTGTTCCTAAAGCTAGTAGTAATGTCTGCAGTGTTCCTAAAGCTAGGAGTAATGTCTGCAGTGTTCCTAAAGCTAGTAGTAATGTCTGCAGTGTTCCTAAAGCTAGTAGTAATGTCTGCAGTGTTCCTAAAGCTAGTAGTAATGTCTGCAGTGTTCCTAAAGCTAGTAGTAATGTCTGCAGTGTTCCTAAAGCTAGTAGTAATGTCTGCAGTGTTCCTAAAGCTAGTAGTAATGTCTGCAGTGTTCCTAAAGCTAGGAGTAATGTCTGCAGTGTTCCTAAAGCTAGTAGTAATGTCTGCAGTGTTCCTAAAGCTAGTAGTAATGTCTGCAGTGTTCCTAAAGCTAGTAGTAATGTCAGCAGTGTTCCTAAAGCTAGTAGTAATGTCTGCAGTGTTCCTAAAGCTAGTAGTAATGTATGCAGTGTTCCTGAAGCTAGTAGTAATGTCTGCAGTGTTCCTAAAGCTAGGAGTAATGTCTGCAGTGTTCCTAAAGCTAGGAGTAATGTCTGCAGTGTTCCTAAAGCTAGTAGTAATGTCTGCAGTGTTCCTAAAGCTAGTAGTAATGTCTGCAGTGTTCCTAAAGCTAGTAGTAATGTCTGCAGTGTTCCTAGAGCTATAGGAGTAATGTCTGCAGTGTTCCTAAAGCTAGTAGTAATGTCTGCAGTGTTCCTAAAGCTAGGAGTAATGTCTGCAGTGTTCCTAAAGCTAGTAGTAATGTCTGCAGTGTTCCTAGAGCTAGTAGTAATGTCTGCAGTGTTCCTAAAGCTAGGAGTAATGTCTGCAGTGTTCCTAGAGCTAGTAGTAATGTCTGCAGTGTTCCTAAAGCTAGTAGTAATGTCTGCAGTGTTCCTAAAGCTAGTAGTAATGTCTGCAGTGTTCCTAAAGCTAGGAGTAATGTCTGCAGTGTTCCTAGAGCTAGTAGCAATGTCTGGAGTGTTCCTAGAGCTAGTAGTAATGTCTGCAGTGTTCCTAAAGCTAGTAGTAATGTCTGCAGTGTTCCTAAAGCTAGTAGTAATGTCTGCAGTGTTCCTAGAGCTAGTAGTAATGTCTGCAGTGTTCCTAAAGCTAGTAGTAATGTCTGCAGTGTTCCTAAAGCTAGTAGTAATGTCTGCAGTGTTCCTAAAGCTAGTAGTAATGTCTGCAGTGTTCCTAAAGCTAGTAGTAATGTCTGCAGTGTTCCTAAAGCTAGTAGTAATGTCTGCAGTGTTCCTAAAGCTAGTAGTAATGTCTGCAGTGTTCCTAAAGCTAGTAGTAATGTCTGCAGTGTTCCTAGAGCTAGTAGTAATGTCTGCAGTGTTCCTAAAGCTAGGAGTAATGTCTGCAGTGTTCCTAGAGCTAGTAGTAATGTCTGCAGTGTTCCTAAAGCTAGGAGTAATGTCTGCAGTGTTCCTAAAGCTAGTAGTAATGTCTGCAGTGTTCCTAAAGCTAGGAGTAATGTCTGTAGTGTTCCTAAAGCTAGTAGTAATGTCTGCAGTGTTCCTAAAGCTAGGAGTAATGTCTGCAGTGTTCCTAAAGCTAGTAGTAATGTCTGCAGTGTTCCTAGAGCTAGTAGTAATGTCTGCAGTGTTCCTAAAGCTAGTAGTAATGTCTGCAGTGTTCCTAAAGCTAGTAGTAATGTCTGCAGTGTTCCTAAAGCTAGTAGTAATGTCTGCAGTGTTCCTAGAGCTAGTAGTAATGTCTGCAGTGTTCCTAAAGCTAGTAGTAATGTCTGCAGTGTTCCTAGAGCTAGTAGTAATGTCTGCAGTGTTCCTAAAGCTAGTAGTAATGTCTGCAGTGTTCCTAAAGCTAGTAGTAATGTCTGCAGTGTTCCTAAAGCTAGTAGTAATGTCTGCAGTGTTCCTAAAGCTAGTAGTAATGTCTGCAGTGTTCCTGAAGCTAGTAGTAATGTCTGCAGTGTTCCTAAAGCTAGTAGTAATGTCTGCAGTGTTCCTAGAGCTAGTAGTAATGTCTGCAGTGTTCCTAAAGCTAGGAGTAATGTATGCAGTGTTCCTAAATCTAGTAGTAATGTCTGCAGTGTTCCTAAAGCTAGTAGTAATGTCTGCAGTGTTCCTAAAGCTAGTAGTAATGTCTGCAGTGTTCCTAAAGCTAGGAGTAATGTCTGCAGTGTTCCTAAAGGTAGTAGTAATGTCTGCAGTGTTCCTAAAGCTAGTAGTAATGTCTGCAGTGTTCCTAAAGCTAGTAGTAATGTCTGCAGTGTTCCTAAAGCTAGTAGTAATGTCTGCAGTGTTCCTAAAGCTAGTAGTAATGTCTGCAGTGTTCCTAAAGCTAGTAGTAATGTCTGCAGTGTTCCTAAAGCTAGGAGTAATGTCTGCAGTGTTCCTAAAGCTAGTAGTAATGTCTGCAGTGTTCCTAAAGCTAGTAGTAATGTCTGCAGTGTTCCTAAAGCTAGTAGTAATGTCTGCAGTGTTCCTAAAGCTAGTAGTAATGTCTGCAGTGTTCCTAAAGCTAGGAGCAATGTCTGCAGTGTTCCTAAAGCTAGTAGTAATGTCTGCAGTGTTCCTAAAGCTAGGAGTAATGTCTGCAGTGTTCCTAAAGCTAGTAGTAATGTCTGCAGTGTTCCTAAAGCTAGTAGTAATGTCTGCAGTGTTCCTAAAGCTAGTAGTAATGTCTGCAGTGTTCCTAAAGCTAGGAGTAATGTCTGCAGTGTTCCTAAAGCTAGTAGTAATGTCTGCAGTGTTCCTAAAGCTAGTAGTAATGTCTGCAGTGTTCCTAAAGCTAGTAGTAATGTCTGCAGTGTTCCTAAAGCTAGGAGTAATGTCTGCAGTGTTCCTAAAGCTAGTAGTAATGTCTGCAGTGTTCCTAAAGCTAGTAGTAATGTCTGCAGTGTTCCTAAAGCTAGGAGTAATGTCTGCAGTGTTCCTAAAGCTAGTAGTAATGTCTGCAGTGTTCCTAAAGCTAGTAGTAATGTCTGCAGTGTTCCTAAAGCTAGGAGTAATGTCTGCAGTGTTCCTAAAGCTAGTAGTAATGTCTGCAGTGTTCCTAAAGCTAGTAGTAATGTCTGCAGTGTTCCTAAAGCTAGTAGTAATGTCTGCAGTGTTCCTAGAGCTAGTAGTAATGTCTGCAGTGTTCCTAAAGCTAGTAGTAATGTCTGCAGTGTTCCTAAAGCTAGGAGTAATGTCTGCAGTGTTCCTAAAGCTAGGAGTAATGTCTGCAGTGTTCCTAAAGCTAGTAGTAATGTCTGCAGTGTTCCTAAAGCTAGTAGTAATGTCTGCAGTGTTCCTAAAGCTAGTAGTAATGTCTGCAGTGTTCCTAAAGCTAGTAGTAATGTCTGCAGTGTTCCTAAAGCTAGTAGTAATGTCTGCAGTGTTCCTAAAGCTAGTAGTAATGTCTGCAGTGTTCCTAAAGCTAGTAGTAATGTCTGCAGTGTTCCTAAAGCTAGTAGTAATGTCTGCAGTGTTCCTAAAGCTAGTAGTAATGTCTGCAGAGTTCCTAGAGCTAGTAGTAATGTCTGCAGTGTTCCTAAAGCTAGTAGTAATGTCTGCAGTGTTCCTAAAGCTAGTAGTAATGTCTGCAGTGTTCCTAAAGCTAGTAGTAATGTCTGCAGTGTTCCTAAAGCTAGTAGTAATGTCTGCAGTGTTCCTAAAGCTAGTAGTAATGTCTGCAGTGTTCCTAAAGCTAGTAGTAATGTCTGCAGTGTTCCTAAAGCTAGGAGTAATGTCTGCAGTGTTCCTAAAGCTAGGAGTAATGTCTGCAGTGTTCCTAAAGCTAGGAGTAATGTCTGCAGTGTTCCTAAAGCTAGTAGTAATGTCTGCAGTGTTCCTAAAGCTAGTAGTAATGTCTGCAGTGTTCCTAAAGCTAGGAGTAATGTCTGCAGTGTTCCTAAAGCTAGTAGTAATGTCTGCAGTGTTCCTAAAGCTAGGAGTAATGTCTGCAGTGTTCCTAGAGCTAGTAGTAATGTCTGCAGTGTTCCTAGAGCTAGTAGTAATGTCTGCAGTGTTCCTAAAGCTAGTAGTAATGTCTGCAGTGTTCCTAAAGCTAGTAGTAATGTCTGCAGTGTTCCTAGAGCTAGTAGTAATGTCTGCAGTGTTCCTAAAGCTAGTAGTAATGTCTGCAGTGTTCCTAAAGCTAGTAGTAATGTCTGCAGTGTTCCTAAAGCTAGTAGTAATGTCTGCAGTGTTCCTAAAGCTAGTAGTAATGTCTGCAGTGTTCCTAAAGCTAGTAGTAATGTCTGCAGTGTTCCTAGAGCTAGTAGTAATGTCTGCAGTGTTCCTAAAGCTAGGAGTAATGTCTGCAGTGTTCCTAGAGCTAGTAGTAATGTCTGCAGTGTTCCTAAAGCTAGTAGTAATGTCTGCAGTGTTCCTAAAGCTAGGAGTAATGTCTGCAGTGTTCCTAAAGCTAGTAGTAATGTCTGCAGTGTTCCTAAAGCTAGTAGTAATGTCTGCAGTGTTCCTGAAGCTAGGAGTAATGTCTGCAGTGTTCCTAAAGCTAGTAGTAATGTCTGCAGTGTTCCTAAAGCTAGTAGTAATGTCTGCAGTGTTCCTAGAGCTAGGAGTAATGTCTGCAGTGTTCCTAGAGCTAGGAGTAATGTCTGCAGTGTTCCTAGAGCTAGGAGTAATGTCTGCAGTGTTCCTGAAGCTAGGAGTAATGTCTGCAGTGTTCCTAAAGCTAGTGTAATGTCTGCAGTGTTCCTAAAGCTAGTAGTAATGTCTGCAGTGTTCCTAAAGCTAGTAGTAATGTCTGCAGTGTTCCTAAAGCTAGTAGTAATGTCTGCAGTGTTCCTAAAGCTAGTAGTAATGTCTGCAGTGTTCCTAAAGCTAGTAGTAATGTCTGCAGTGTTCCTAAAGCTAGTAGTAATGTCTGCAGTGTTCCTAAAGCTAGTAGTAATGTCTGCAGTGTTCCTAAAGCTAGGAGTAATGTCTGCAGTGTTCCTAAAGCTAGTAGTAATGTCTGCAGTGTTCCTAAAGCTAGTAGTAATGTCTGCAGTGTTCCTAAAGCTAGTAGTAATGTCTGCAGTGTTCCTAAAGCTAGTAGTAATGTCTGCAGTGTTCCTAAAGCTAGTAGTAATGTCTGCAGTGTTCCTAGAGCTAGTAGTAATGTCTGCAGTGTTCCTAGAGCTAGTAGTAATGTCTGCAGTGTTCCTAAAGCTAGTAGTAATGTCTGCAGTGTTCCTAAAGCTAGTAGTAATGTCTGCAGTGTTCCTAAAGCTAGTAGTAATGTCTGCAGTGTTCCTAAAGCTAGTAGTAATGTCTGCAGTGTTCCTAAAGCTATTAGTAATGTCTGCAGTGTTCCTAAAGCTAGTAGTAATGTCTGCAGTGTTCCTAGAGCTAGTAGTAATGTCTGCAGTGTTCCTAAAGCTAGTAGTAATGTCTGCAGTGTTCCTAAAGCTAGTAGTAATGTCTGCAGTGTTCCTAAAGCTAGTAGTAATGTCTGCAGTGTTCCTAAAGCTAGTAGTAATGTCTGCAGTGTTCCTAAAGCTAGTAGTAATGTCTGCAGTGTTCCTAAAGCTAGTAGTAATGTCTGCAGTGTTCCTAAAGCTAGTAGTAATGTCTGCAGTGTTCCTAAAGCTAGTAGTAATGTCTGCAGTGTTCCTAAAGCTAGTAGTAATGTCTGCAGTGTTCCTAAAGCTAGTAGTAATGTCTGCAGTGTTCCTAAAGCTAGTAGTAATGTCTGCAGTGTTCCTAAAGCTAGTAGTAATGTCTGCAGTGTTCCTAAAGCTAGGAGTAATGTCTGCAGTGTTCCTAGAGCTAGGAGTAATGTCTGCAGTGTTCCTAAAGCTAGGAGTAATGTCTGCAGTGTTCCTAAAGCTAGTAGTAATGTCTGCAGTGTTCCTAAAGCTAGGAGCAAGATGGCAAGAAGCTCCTTTTTCTACACAGGTGTTGTACTGGAATGAACTACCTCTCCCTACCAAGCAAAGTCAAACCAAAAGCATTTTTAAAACAAAGGTAAAGGCTCAACTATGGGAAGAGCAAAAGGCTCAGCAGCCAGAGGGCAGGATGCGTGAACACTTTCGGCAGCCAACATGCCCTTCCGCGTTGCTCTGATTGGCCGAGCGCGCGCATGAGCCGCGACAAGCTCCTCAGCCTCCTCAGCCGCTTAACGCAATTTATACAAATGGAAGTATTGATTGCGCCGTAACGAATCATTAAAAAAATATACCGTTAACTGGAATATGTTGTTTCTTTACACTAGTGCTGTCAGGCGATTAAAAAAATTAATCTAATTAATTACAGGATTTGTAATTAATTAATCTAATTAATCGCATTTTAATCGCATAACCATTTTATGCCTGATATTCTATATTATATAATCATATTTCAAATTGCATGTGTCCGGATGGCAGAATTCAGTACTGTATCTACAAAACCTTCTGTTTAATCATCTTCCATCTATTAATTTGCATAGATTTGTCAGGTCTGGTCAATTTGAGCATGGTGTTATTCACAGTCAAAGATACAAAATTTTTTATTGATATTCTCATTTGGTTCATTACAATTTACTCAAAATAAAATTCTCATTCAATCAATCACCGCGCAGATTGATTGATTGAAAATGTTATTAACAGATTGCAGAATGGGTACAATACAGTATGGCACACAATTGTTATGGGGATGCAGACCAGGGTGCAACTTGCACCGTGCAATCCATTCTTTGTGGATCTAGCCCACAGTATTTCTGACACTGGGAATACATTGCCTGAGATTCATAGATGTCCCTAGAATCAGATACCAAGAACATGCAAATGGACCATATTAAAAAATAAAAAAGTCTGTAAATGTGTATTCTACATTCTTATGGAATGAATGAGATACAAAAAAAATATTATAAAAAAAAAAAAAAAAAATTGTAATTAATTTTGAGTTAATTTTCATAACGCGATAATTTGCTGTGTAATTAATTAATCTAATTAACGCGATAAACTGACAGCCCTACTTTACACATATGTTGGATTATGTAATTGGTTTGTCATGACAAACCAATAAAGAAATCGCGAATTAACCGGTGGCTACAACAACACACAGTAACTACATGCATCATTGTTTACAATGAACGGTGGGGCTGTTGTTGTAGCCACCGGTTAATTCGTGATTTTTTATTGGTTTGTCATGACAAACCAATTACATAATCCAACATATGTGTAAAGAAACAACATATTCCAGTTAACGGTATATTTTTTTAATGATTCGTTACGGCGCAATCAATACTTCCATTTGTATAAATTGCGTTAAGCGGCTGAGGAGCTTGTCGCGGCTCATGCGCACGCTCGGCCAATCAGAGCAACGCGGAAGGGCATGTTGGCTGCCGAAAGTGTTCACGCGGGCAGGACATCAGATTCCAGGGCTATAGAGTAGACGGGGGACTGAAAATCTAGTGCCTCCTAGTGGGCTATAGGTGCTGTGTTTTTATGTTTTTATGTCTTCCATCGAGGACCACCTTGGAAATAAGTGTTTTAATTAATGCTTTTAGGTGATATCCTCAGGAATACAAATTGGTCATGATCATTTGTTTGTATGATGTGTTTGTAATTTCAAAATAAAAATCTAGAAATCCCTAGAACCCTCCAATCTGCGATGTAACTGGGGCTGCTCCAGTGCTCCATAGAGCTCTATGGGGCTCAGCTGCTCCAGTGCTCCATAGAGCTCCATGGGGCTCAGCTGCTACAGTGCTCCATAGAGCTCCATGGGGCTCAGCTGCTACAGTGCTCCATAGAGCTCCATGGGACTCAGCTGCTACAGTGCTCCATAGAGCTCCATGGGACTCAGCTGCTACAGTGCTCCATAGAGCTCCATGGGACTCGGCTGCTACAGTGCTCCATAGAGCTCCATGGGGCTCAGCTGCTCCAGTGCTCCATAGAGCTCCATGGGGCTCAGCTGCTACAGTGCTCCATAGAGCTCAATGGGGCTCAGCTGCTACAGTGCTCCATATAGCTCCATGGGGCTCAGCTGCTACAGTGCTCCATAGAGCTCAATGGGGCTCAGCTGCTACAGTGCTCCATAGAGCTCCATGGGGCTCAGCTGCTACAGTGCTCCATAGAGCTCAATGGGGCTCAGCTGCTACAGTGCTCCATAGAGCTCCATGGGACTCAGCTGCTACAGTGCTCCATATAGCTCCATGGGGCTCAGCTGCTACAGTGCTCCATAGAGCTCCATGGGACTAAGCTGCTACAGTGCTCCATAGAGCTCCATGGGGCTCAGCTGCTCCAGTGCTCCATAGAGCTCAATGGGGCTCAGCTGCTACAGTGCTCCATAGAGCTCCATGGGACTCAGCTGCTCCAGTGTTCCATAGAGCTCCATGGGACTCAGCTGCTACAGTGCTCCATATAGCTCCATGGGGCTCAGCTGCTACAGTGCTCCATAGAGCTCCATGGGGCTCAGCTGCTACAGTGCTCCATAGAGCTCCATGGGACTCAGCTGCTACAGTGCTCCATAGAGCTCCATGGGACTCGGCTGCTACAGTGCTCCATAGAGCTCCATGGGACTCAGCTGCTCCAGTGCTCCATAGAGCTCCATGGGACTCAGCTGCTCCAGTGCTCCATAGAGCTCCATGGGGCTCAGCTGCTACAGTGCTCCATAGAGCTCCATGGGGCTCAGCTGCTCCAGTGTTCCATAGAGCTCCATGGGGCTCAGCTGCTACAGTGCTCCATAGAGCTCCATGGGACTCAGCTGCTACAGTGCTCCATAGAGCTCCATGGGACTCAGCTGCTACAGTGCTCCATTGAGCTCCATGGGGCTCAGCTGCTACAGTGCTCCATAGAGCTCCATGGGACTCAGCTGCTACAGTGCTCCATAGAGCTCCATGGGGCTCAGCTGCTACAGTGCTCCATAGAGCTCCATGGGACTCAGCTGCTACAGTGCTCCATAGAGCTCCATGGGACTCAGCTGCTCCAGTGCTCCATAGAGCTCCATGGGACTCAGCTGCTACAGTGCTCCATAGAGCTCCATGGGGCTCAGCTGCTCCATAGACAACAGGTCTGACTTCATGAGGCCATGAGATGTTTGTGTGAGCCCTTGCACTCAAATGAGGTTTATACTTTAGCATTGTTTAGGTCTGAACAACAATTAAACCATAATGTGGGTGTAAGAGCTCACACAAACATTGTATGGCGTCATAAAGTAAGAGCTCGTTGTCTAAGGAGCAGCCCCCTTTACAGTACACCCCAGTCATACTACAGATTGAATAATAATAAACTGTATTTGTATAACACCTTTACAGTACACCCGAGTCATACTACAGATTGAATAATAATAAACTGTATTTGTATAACACCTTTACAGTACACCCGAGTCATACTACAGATTGAATAATAATACATTGTATTTGTATAACACCTTTCATACGAGAATTGCAGACCAAAGTGTTTCACGGCAGTAAAATAGACAGAATAAAAGCAATGCAGACAATAACAATACACTATTGATTGATAAGAACCAATACCCACACAGTTTAAAACCTGACAGTCTTTCTTCCTGTTTGATACCCACACAGTTTAAAACCGGACAGTCTTTCTTCCTGTTTGATACCCACACAGTTTAAAACCTCACAGTCTTTCTTCCTGTTTGATACCCACACAGTTTAAAACATGACAGTCTTTCTTCCTGTTTGATACCCACACAGTTTAAAACCTGACAGTCTTTCTTCCTGTTTGATACCCACAGTTTAAAACCGGACAGTCTTTCTTCCTGTTTGATACCCACACAGTTTAAAACCGGACAGTCTTTCTTCCTGTTTGATACCCACACAGTTTAAAACCTGACAGTCTTTCTTCCTGTTTGATACCCACACAGTTTAAAACCGGACAGTCTTTCTTCCTGTTTGATACCCACACAGTTTAAAACCTGACAGTCTTTCTTCCCTGTTTGATACCCACACAGTTTAAAACCTGACAGTCTTTCTTCCTGTTTGATACCCACACAGTTTAAAACCGGACAGTCTTTCTTCCTGTTTGATACCCACACAGTTTAAAACCTGACAGTCTTTCTTCCTGTTTGATACCCACACAGTTTAAAACCTGACAGTCTTTCTCCCTGTTTGATACCCACACAGTTTAAAACCTGACAGTCTTTGTTCCTGTTTGATACCCACACAGTTTAAAACCTGACGGTCTTTCTTCCTGTTTGATACCCACACAGTTTAAAACCTGACAGTATTTCTTCCTGTTTGATACCCACACAGTTTAAAACTTGACAGTATTTCTTCCTGTTTGATACCCACACAGTTTAAAACCTGACAGTCTTTCTTCCTGTTTGATACCCACACAGTTTAAAACCTGACAGTCTTTCCTCCTGTTTGATACCCACACAGTTTAAAACCTGACAGTCTTTCCTCCTGTTTGATACCCACACAGTTTAAAACCTGACAGTCTTTCTTCCTGTTTGATACCCACACAGTTTAAAACCTGACAGTCTTTGTTCCTGTTTGATACCCACACAGTTTAAAACCTGACAGTCTTTGTTCCTGTTTGATACCCACACAGTTTAAAACCTGACAGTCTTTGTTCCTGTTTGATACCCACACAGTTTAAAACCTGACAGTATTTCTTCCTGTTTGATACCCACACAGTTTAAAACCTGACGGTCTTTCTTCTTGTTTGATACCCACACAGTTTAAAACCTGACAGTCTTTGTTCCTGTTTGATACCCACACAGTTTAAAACCTGACAGTCTTTCTTCCTGTTTGATACCCACACAGTTTAAAACCTGACAGTCTTTGTTCCTGTTTGATACCCACACAGTTTAAAACCTGACAGTCTTTCTTCCTGTTTGATACCCACACAGTTTAAAACCTGACAGTCTTTCTTCTCTGTTTGATACCCACACAGTTTAAAACCTGACAGTCTTTCTTCCTGTTTGATACCCACACAGTTTAAAACCTGACATTGTTTTATCTTGGTTCTATGGTAAATAGTAGCATAAACAACAATAAAACAGATCTAATTTACAGTACAATAATCTAGTGCATGTAGTGAGTGCAAAGTGGCAGAATGCATTAAAATAGCAGCATAAACAAGAATAGGGATTTAAGTGTTCTCTCCATAGAAAGCTCTGATTTCTAGCTTTAGGAGAGAGTGGTGCATCGTGCATGTTCACAAATACTGATTGAACTGTCCTGGAGCACAGGAAGAACATACTGACTGAACTGTCCTGTGGCACAGGAAGAACATACTGACTGAACTGTCCTGGGGCACAGGAAGAACATACTGACTGAACTGTCCTGGGGCACAGGAAGAACATACTGACTGAACTGTCCTGGGGCACAGGAAGAACATACTGACTGAACTGTCCTGGGGCACAGGAAGAACATACTGACTGAACTGTCCTGGGGCACAGGAAGAACATACTGACTGAACTGTCCTGGAGCACAGGAAGAACATACTGACTGAACTGTCCTGGGGCACAGGAAGAACATACTGACTGAACTGTCCTGGGGCACAGGAAGAACATACTGACTGAACTGTCCTGGAGCACAGGAAAAACATACTGACTGAACTGTCCTCAGGAAGAACATACTGACTGAACTGTCCTGGGGCACAGGAAGAACATACTGACTGAACTGTCCTCAGGAAGAACATACTGACTGAACTGTCCTGGGGCACAGGAAGAACATACTGACTGAACTGTCTTGGGGCACAGGAAGAACATACTGACTGAACTGTCCTGGGGCACAGGAAGAACATACTGACTGAACTGTCCTCAGGAAGAACATACTGACTGAACTGTCCTGGGGCACAGGAAGAACATACTGACTGAACTGTCCTGGGGCACAGGAAGAACATACTGACTGAACTGTCCTCAGGAAGAACATACTGACTGAACTGTCCTCAGGAAGAACATACTGACTGAACTGTCCTGGGGCACAGGAAGAACATACTGACTGAACTGTCCTGGGGCACAGGAAGAACATACTGACTGAACTGTCCTGGGGCACAGGAAGAACATACTGACTGAACTGTCCTGGGGCACAGGAAGAACATACTGACTGAACTGTCCTGGGGCTAGGGATGGGAATCGAAAACCGGTTCCCGTTGGGAACCGGTTCCTAATTGGCCGATGCCTGGAACCGTGTGGCTCCTGTGACTTTCGATTCCCTTATCGCTGCCAGGTTTTTCCTACAGTTGCGCGCGTTAGCATGTAGCCATGGCAGACTATATTTGATTCCTTAAGGGCTCGAAATTGCCTGGCTTTTGGTCATATGCTCCCGAAATGCTCCCGCTGTTTGGCTACTTCTATGTGCAGTGAAAACTACTTGAATGCTTTAGAACATGGTCATTGATTTAGTTTAGGGTGAGCTAAAATTAGCCGCGGAGCTATCGCTAGCTAACGTGAGCTAACGCTATTTAATCAAGCTCACAAAGAGAGATAAACAGCTGACAGCGGATAGTACAGGTACAAATACAATAAAACAGCGGGTGGGGACTGTTGTGTAAACATTGTACTCTTTAGTTCACATATAATAAGAGCCGGATTGTTTATTTACTAAGTCTCTACTCTGAGTCCGTCAGACAGGAAGTACCATGGTGCAACATACAAATGTGTCCGTGTAGCAACACAAGCCAATACCTACAGGACAGGGGCCCGGGGAGGGAGCTCTGTGTGTCTGTGTGTGTGTGTGTGAGACAGAAGTCAAGAGGAATAACGACTGTTATTCAATAGATTAAATTAGTTTAAGAATAAAAAAATAAATACATTTTAAGAGAATCTCAAATACATTATTTTATTTAAGTGTAGGCTATAGTTAATGTTTTATTTTTTGTATTTTTCTGACATGGTAAATGGCTGCTTTTTTATATAGCGCTTTTATCCAAAGCGCTTTACAATTTGTTCCTTACATTTTACCCAATCACTCACACATTCTCACAACTACACTTTATATTTATTGATAAAGGATTTGCACTACAACTCGTACACCTACTGTGAATTGTACCTAAATTGCACCTCGTCCCATTTCTCCATTTCTGCCTTGCACTATATAGTATTGTATATTAGTACACTGCACAGTATTGTATATTGTATGGTAACTATGTCTATTCTGCATCGAACATTGTACATATGTCTAAACTGAACACTGTGACCTCATTTTTTTACTTCTAATTTTACTATGTTATTTTATTTCATACTTATCTTGTCTTGCACAGTCTCTGGAGCGCAACAGTAAGAAGTATTTTGTATAAAAGTATTCTGTACTTCTGTATGACAACTATTAAAGAAACTTGAAACTTGAAACAACGACGGCGCAGGCAACCATGCAAGGTGCCAACCTGCTCATCGGGAGCAGTTAGGGGTTAAGTGTCTTGCTCAAGGACACATCGACACGCTGCCCGGGAGGAGCGGGAATCGAACCGGGAACCTCCGGATTGCCAGACGACTGCTCTACCTCCCGAGCCACTGTCGCCCCTGACATGGGGGCTCAACAATAAATGACAATCAGAAATGTCAAGTTGCATGTTGTTATTCTAACCAGCTTAGTTCTGTTGCATTTCCAATTTATTTATTTAAATTATAAATTGATCAGGTATCGATAAGAGAATCGATAAAGAATCGAATCGATAAGCAGAATCGATAATGGAATCGTATCGATAAAATCCTATCAATTCCCATCCCTACCTGGGGCACAGGAAGAACATACTGACTGAACTGTCCTGGGGCACAGGAAGAACATACTGACTGAACTGTCCTGGGGCACAGGAAGAACATACTGACTGAACTGTCCTCAGGAAGAACATACTGACTGAACTGTCCTGGGGCACAGGAAGAACATACTGACTGAACTGTCCTGGGGCACAGGAAGAACATACTGACTGAACTGTCCTCAGGAAGACCATACTGACTGAACTGTCCTGGGGCACAGGAAGAACATACTGACTGAACTGTCCTGGGGCACAGGAAGAACATACTGACTGAACTGTCCTGGGGCACAGGAAGAACATACTGACTGAACTGTCCTGGGGCACAGGAAGAACATACTGACTGAACTGTCCTGGGGCACAGGAAGAACATACTGACTGAACTGTCCTGGGGCACAGGAAGAACATACTGACTGAACTGTCCTGGGGCACAGGAAGAACATACTGACTGAACTGTCCTGGGGCACAGGAAGAACATACTGACTGAACTGTCCTGGAGCACAGGAAGAACATACTGACTGAACTGTCCTGAGACACAGGAAGAACATACTGACTGAACTGTCCTCAGGAAGAACATACTGACTGAACTGTCCTGGGGCACAGGAAGAACATACTGACTGAACTGTCCTGGGGCACAGGAAGAACATACTGACTGAACTGTCCTCGGGCACAGGAAGAACATACTGACTGAACTGTCCTGGGGCACAGGAAGAACATACTGACTGAACTGTCCTGGGGCACAGGAAGAACATACTGACTGAACTGTCCTGGGGCACAGGAAGAACATACTGACTGAACTGTCCTGGGGCACAGGAAGAACATACTGACTGAACTGTCCTGGGGCACAGGAAGAACATACTGACTGAACTGTCCTGGGGTACAGGAAGAACATACTGACTGAACTGTCCTGGAGCACAGGAAGAACATACTGACTGAACTGTCCTCGGGCACAGGAAGAACATACTGACTGAACTGTCCTGGGGCACAGGAAGAACATACTGACTGAACTGTCCTGGGGCACAGGAAGAACATACTGACTGAACTGTCCTCGGGCACAGGAAGAACATACTGACTGAACTGTCCTGGGGCACAGGAAGAACATACTGACTGAACTGTCCTGGGGCACAGGGAGAACATACTGACTGAACTGTCCTCAGGAAGAACATACTGACTGAACTGTCCTGGAGCACAAGAAGAACATACTGACTGAACTGTCCTGGGGCACAGGGAGAACATACTGACTGAACTGTCCTGGGGCACAGGAAGAACATACTGACTGAACTGTCCTGGGGCGCAGGAAGAACATACTGACTGAACTGTCCTCAGGAAGAACATACTGACTGAACTGTCCTGGAGCACAGGAAGAACATACTGACTGGACTGGACTGTCCTGGGGCACAGGAAGAACATACTGACTGAACTGTCCTCAGGAAGAACATACTGACTGAACTGTCCTCAGGAAGAACATACTGACTGAACTGTCCTGAGACACAGGAAGAACATACTGACTGAACTGTCCTGGGGCACAGGAAGAACATACTGACTGAACTGTCCTGGGGCACAGGAAGAACATACTGACTGAACTGTCCTGGGGCACAGGAAGAACATACTGACTGAACTGTCCTGGGGCGCAGGAAGAACATACTGACTGAACTGTCCTCAGGAAGAACATACTGACTGAACTGTCCTGGAGCACAGGAAGAACATACTGACTGGACTGGACTGTCCTGGGGCACAGGAAGAACATACTGACTGAACTGTCCTCAGGAAGAACATACTGACTGAACTGTCCTCAGGAAGAACATACTGACTGAACTGTCCTGAGACACAGGAAGAACATACTGACTGAACTGTCCTGGGGCACAGGAAGAACATACTGACTGAACTGTCCTGGGGCACAGGAAGAACATACTGACTGAACTGTCCTGGGGCACAGGAAGAACATACTGACTGAACTGTCCTGGGGCACAGGAAGAACATACTGACTGAACTGTCCTGGAGCACAGGAAGAACATACTGACTGAACTGTCCTGAGACACAGGAAGAACATACTGACTGAACTGTCCTGGAGCACAGGAAGAACATACTGACTGAACTGTCCTGGGGCACAGGAAGAACATACTGACTGAACTGTCCTGGGGCACAGGAAGAACATACTGACTGAACTGTCCTGGGGCACAGGAAGAACATACTGACTGAACTGTCCTGAGACACAGGAAGAACATACTGACTGAACTGTCCTGGGGCACAGGAAGAACATACTGACTGAACTGTCCTGGGGCACAGGAAGAACATACTGACTGAACTGTCCTGGGGCACAGGAAGAACATACTGACTGAACTGTCCTGGGGCACAGGAAGAACATACTGACTGAACTGTCCTGGGGCACAGGAAGAACATACTGACTGAACTGTCCTGGGGCACAGGAAGAACATACTGACTGAACTGTCCTGGGGCGCAGGAAGACCATAATATTCCTCTCTCTCTGGTTTACCTCATAAGCCGTTCCGTAGTGGCAGGTGAACTGGCACTGTCTGTTGTGCTCCTGGCTCTTCTCGGTGTGGGTGTAGTAGATGATGCCATCTCCAGAGCACGAGATGATCTCCTGGTCGTTGGTGTGTGGCATGAACTTAGCGCTGAAGATGTTTGCGCGATGACCTGACCGTATCGACTTCTTGACCTGAGGAACAGCGGAGAAGTAACAGGGGTTTTGATTAACTGGGACGTGGGCTGGTGTATTGCAGTGGTTGTGTGTGTATGAATGAGTGTTGCTGGTCTTGATTTGACAGAGATCTTGATTTGACAGAGATCTTTATTTGACAGATCTTGATTTGACAGAGATCTTGATTTGACAGAGATCTTGATTTGACAGAGATCTTGATTTGACAGAGATCTTGATTTGACAGAGATCTAAGACCAGTCGTCTATTATTAGCAACAATCTTAACCTACTTGAGACAAGGGCTAATTTTCATCACAACTGATGTACAAGTAACTAAGTGCCGATGGTAGTTTCATAAAGCTGTGACATCATGAGGGTCATGTGAGGAGTCCCACAATGCAACGCTGCACAGAGCATTGTTCTTCCATAGTCAGAGGCAGCCGACTGTAATATGAATGCCTTCTAGTCTGTCTTGGTGACACCTAGCTGGTATAGCCAAACTATACTGTCCTCAACACCAACACCAAAACAAATGCATGGGATGTTGCTAGCTAGATAGCTAATATTAGCTAGTGGTCCTAACGTCAATTGGTTGCCGTTGTGGTACTGAGGTTAGCGTTGCCAAAGACAGGACGGTAATCCACATTATAGCCGGCTGCCTCTGACCAGGGAAGAACAAGGCTCTGTACTGCCGTGCATTGTGGGACTCGTCACATGACCCACATGACAGCTTTAAGAAACTACTATTGTGATTGTATAAAGAATAATTAGGCCTCAATAGCTGTTTTTGTATTTTACCATTTGTGAAACAATTTTATATTGAATTTCTATTTATTTAACCAGAGAAAAAGCCTCATTGAGATTTAAAAAATCTCTTCTTCAAGAGCCAAGAAAAGCAAAGTCTATGTGCAGGTTTGTGGGGGTATTTTCAGAGGAGATGCACAGCCTAAGTTGTGAAGCCCTTACCTTCCTGTTGTATGGGTTGGTGATGACCAGAAAGGTGTCGTCCGACCCGGACAAGATGTACTCTCCAGTGTCATTCCAGGATATGGTGTTGACCTGTGTGCGGGGGGGGGGGGGGGGGGGAAAGGCATTTCAATAAATATATGTACAGTTGAATAGTCATTTACCAAAAAACCCTCGAGAACAGATGGGTGCTTATTCACCTGGTGGCTCTTTCCCCTGCACACAGTCATATTACAGTAGCTCTTTCCCCTGCACACAGTCATATTACAGTAGCTCTTTCCCCTGCACACAGTCATATTACACTAGCTCTTTCCCCTGCACACAGTCATATTACAGTAGCTCTTTCCCCTGCACACAGTCATATTACAGTAGCTCTTTCCCCTGCACACAGTCATATTACAGTAGCTCTTTCCCCTGCACACAGTCATATTACAGTAGCTCTTTCCCCTGCACACAGTCATATTACACTAGCTCTTTCCCCTGCACACAGTCATATTACAGCAGCTCTTTCCCCTGCACAGTCATATTACAGTAGCTCTTTCCCCTGCACACAGTCATATTACAGCAGCTCTTTCCCCTGCACACAGTCATATTACAGTAGCTCTTTCCCCTGCACACAGTCATATTACAGTAGCTCTTTCCCCTGCACACAGTCATATTACAGTAGCTCTTTCCCCTGCACAGTCATATTACAGTAGCTCTTTCCCCTGCACACAGTCATATTACAGTAGCTCTTTCCCCTGCACAGTCATATTACAGTAGCTCTTTCCCCTGCACAGTCATATTACAGTAGCTCTTTCCCCTGCACACAGTCATATTACAGTAGCTCTTTCCCCTGCACACAGTCATATTACAGCAGCTCTTTCCCCTGCACACAGTCATATTACAGTAGCTCTTTCCCCTGCACAGTCATATTACAGTAGCTCTTTCCCCTGCACAGTCATATTACAGTAGCTCTTTCCCCTGCACAGTCATATTACAGTAGCTCTTTCCCCTGCACACAGTCATATTACAGTAGCTCTTTCCCCTGCACACAGTCATATTACAGTAGCTCTTTCCCCTGCACACAGTCATATTACAGTAGCTCTTTCCCCTGCACACAGTCATATTACAGTAGCTATTTCCCCTGCACACAGTCATATTACAGTAGCTCTTTCCCCTGCACACAGTCATATTACAGTAGCTCTTTCCCCTGCACACAGTCATATTACAGTAGCTCTTTCCCCTGCACACAGTCATATTACAGTAGCTCTTTCCCCTGCACACAGTCATATTACAGTAGCTCTTTCCCCTGCACACAGTCATATTACAGTAGCTCTTTCCCCTGCACAGTCATATTACAGTAGCTCTTTCCCCTGCACACAGTCATATTACAGCAGCTCTTTCCCCTGCACACAGTCATATTACAGTAGCTCTTTCCCCTGCACACAGTCATATTACAGTAGCTCTTTCCCCTGCACACAGTCATATTACAGTAGCTCTTTCCCCTGCACACAGTCATATTACAGTAGCTCTTTCCCCTGCACAGTCATATTACAGTAGCTCTTTCCCCTGCACACAGTCATATTACAGTAGCTCTTTCCCCTGCACACAGTCATATTACAGTAGCTCTTTCCCCTGCACACAGTCATATTACAGTAGCTCTTTCCCCTGCACAGTCATATTACAGTAGCTCTTTCCCCTGCACACAGTCATATTACAGTAGCTCTTTCCCCTGCACAGTCATATTACAGTAGCTCTTTCCCCTGCACACAGTCATATTACAGTAGCTCTTTCCCCTGCACAGTCATATTACAGTAGCTCTTTCCCCTGCACACAGTCATATTACAGTAGCTCTTTCCCCTGCACACAGTCATATTACAGTAGCTCTTTCCCCTGCACACAGTCATATTACAGTAGCTCTTTCCCCTGCACAGTCATATTACAGTAGCTCTTTCCCCTGCACACAGTCATATTACAGTAGCTCTTTCCCCTGCACACAGTCATATTACAGTAGCTCTTTCCCCTGCACACAGTCATATTACAGCAGCTCTTTCCCCTGCACACAGTCATATTACAGTAGCTCTTTCCCCTGCACACAGTCATATTACAGTAGCTCTTTCCCCTGCACACAGTCATATTACAGTAGCTCTTTCCCCTGCACACAGTCATATTACAGTAGCTCTTTCCCCTGCACACAGTCATATTACAGCAGCTCTTTCCCCTGCACAGTCATATTACAGTAGCTCTTTCCCCTGCACACAGTCATATTACAGTAGCTCTTTCCCCTGCACACAGTCATATTACAGTAGCTCTTTCCCCTGCACACAGTCATATTACAGTAGCTCTTTCCCCTGCACAGTCATATTACAGTAGCTCTTTCCCCTGCAGTCATATTACAGTAGCTCTTTCCCCTGCACACAGTCATATTACAGTAGCTCTTTCCCCTGCACACAGTCATATTACAGTAGCTCTTTCCCCTGCACACAGTCATATTACAGCAGCTCTTTCCCCTGCACAGTCATATTACAGTAGCTCTTTCCCCTGCACACAGTCATATTACAGTAGCTCTTTCCCCTGCACACAGTCATATTACAGTAGCTCTTTCCCCTGCACACAGTCATATTACAGTAGCTCTTTCCCCTGCACACAGTCATATTACAGTAGCTCTTTCCCCTGCACAGTCATATTACAGTAGCTCTTTCCCCTGCACAGTCATATTACAGTAGCTCTTTCCCCTGCACACAGTCATATTACAGTAGCTCTTTCCCCTGCACACAGTCATATTACAGTAGCTCTTTCCCCTGCACACAGTCATATTACAGTAGCTCTTTCCCCTGCACACAGTCATATTACAGTAGCTCTTTCCCCTGCACAGTCATATTACAGTAGCTCTTTCCCCTGCACACAGTCATATTACAGTAGCTCTTTCCCCTGCACAGTCATATTACAGTAGCTCTTTCCCCTGCACACAGTTATATTACAGTAGCTCTTTCCCCTGCACAGTCATATTACAGTAGCTCTTTCCCCTGCAGTCATATTACAGCAGCTCTTTCCCCTGCACACAGTCATATTACAGTAGCTCTTTCCCCTGCACACAGTCATATTACAGTAGCTCTTTCCCCTGCACACAGTCATATTACAGTAGCTCTTTCCCCTGCACACAGTCATATTACAGTAGCTCTTTCCCCTGCACAGTCATATTACAGTAGCTCTTTCCCCTGCACACAGTCATATTACAGTAGCTCTTTCCCCTGCACACAGTCATATTACAGTAGCTCTTTCCCCTGCACAGTCATATTACAGTAGCTCTTTCCCCTGCACACAGTCATATTACAGTAGCTCTTTCCCCTGCACAGTCATATTACAGTAGCTCTTTCCCCTGCACACAGTCATATTACAGTAGCTCTTTCCCCTGCACACAGTCATATTACAGTAGCTCTTTCCCCTGCACACAGTCATATTACAGCAGCTCTTTCCCCTGCACACAGTCATATTACAGTAGCTCTTTCCCCTGCACAGTCATATTACAGTAGCTCTTTCCCCTGCAGTCATATTACAGCAGCTCTTTCCCCTGCACAGTCATATTACAGTAGCTCTTTCCCCTGCACAGTCATATTACAGTAGCTCTTTCCCCTGCACACAGTCATATTACAGTAGCTCTTTCCCCTGCAGTCATATTACAGCAGCTCTTTCCCCTGCACAGTCATATTACAGTAGCTCTTTCCCCTGCACACAGTCATATTACAGTAGCTCTTTCCCCTGCACAGTCATATTACAGTAGCTCTTTCCCCTGCACACAGTCATATTACAGTAGCTCTTTCCCCTGCACACAGTCATATTACAGTAGCTCTTTCCCCTGCACAGTCATATTACAGTAGCTCTTTCCCCTGCACACAGTCATATTACAGTAGCTCTTTCCCCTGCACAGTCATATTACAGCAGCTCTTTCCCCTGCACAGTCATATTACAGCAGCTCTTTCCCCTGCACACAGTCATATTACAGTAGCTCTTTCCCCTGCACACAGTCATATTACAGTAGCTCTTTCCCCTGCACACAGTCATATTACAGTAGCTCTTTCCCCTGCAGTCATATTACAGTAGATCTTTCCCCTGCACAGTCATATTACAGTAGCTCTTTCCCCTGCACACAGTCATATTACAGTAGCTCTTTCCCCTGCACACAGTCATATTACAGTAGCTCTTTCCCCTGCACACAGTCATATTACAGTAGCTCTTTCCCCTGCACACAGTCATATTACAGTAGCTCTTTCCCCTGCACACAGTCATATTACAGTAGCTCTTTCCCCTGCACAGTCATATTACAGTAGCTCTTTCCCCTGCACACAGTCATATTACAGTAGCTCTTTCCCCTGCACACAGTCATATTACAGTAGCTCTTTCCCCTGCACACAGTCATATTACAGTAGCTCTTTCCCCTGCACACAGTCATATTACAGTAGCTCTTTCCCCTGCAGTCATATTACAGTAGCTCTTTCCCCTGCACACAGTCATATTACAGTAGCTCTTTCCCCTGCACAGTCATATTACAGTAGCTCTTTCCCTGCACAGTCATATTACAGTAGCTCTTTCCCCTGCACACAGTCATATTACAGTAGCTCTTTCCCCTGCACACAGTCATATTACAGTAGCTCTTTCCCCTGCACACAGTCATATTACAGTAGCTCTTTCCCCTGCACACGGTCATATTACAGTAGCTCTTTCCCCTGCACACAGTCATATTACAGTAGCTCTTTCCCCTGCACAGTCATATTACAGTAGCTCTTTCCCCTGCACAGTCATATTACAGTAGCTCTTTCCCCTACACAGTCATATTACAGTAGCTCTTTCCCCTGCACAGTCATATTACAGTAGCTCTTTCCCCTGCACAGTCATATTACAGTAGCTCTTTCCCCTGCACCAGTCATATTACAGTAGCTCTTTCCCCTGCACACAGTCATATTACAGTAGCTCTTTCCCCTGCACAGTCATATTACAGTAGCTCTTTCCCCTGCACAGTCATATTACAGTAGCTCTTTCCCCTGCACACAGTCATATTACAGTAGCTCTTTCCCCTGCACACAGTCATATTACAGTAGCTCTTTCCCCTGCACAGTCATATTACAGTAGCTCTTTCCCCTGCACACAGTCATATTACAGTAGCTCTTTCCCCTGCACAGTCATATTACAGTAGCTCTTTCCCCTGCACACAGTCATATTACAGTAGCTCTTTCCCCTGCACACAGTCATATTACAGTAGCTCTTTCCCCTGCACACAGTCATATTACAGTAGCTCTTTCCCCTGCACAGTCATATTACAGTAGCTCTTTCCCCTGCACAGTCATATTACAGTAGCTCTTTCCCCTGCACAGTCATATTACAGTAGCTCTTTTCCCCTGCACACAGTCATATTACAGTAGCTCTTTCCCCTGCACAGTCATATTACAGTAGCTCTTTCCCCTGCACACAGTCATATTACAGTAGCTCTTTCCCCTGCACAGTCATATTACAGTAGCTCTTTCCCTGCACCAGTCATATTACAGTAGCTCTTTCCCTGCACAAGTCATATTACAGTAGCTCTTTCCCCTGCACAGTCATATTACAGTAGCTCTTTCCCCTGCACACAGTCATATTACAGTAGCTCTTTCCCCTGCACACAGTCATATTACAGTAGCTCTTCCCCTGCACACAGTCATATTACAGTAGCTCTTTCCCCTGCACACAGTCATATTACAGTAGCTCTTC
>NC_140169.1:45847205-45855561 GCF_963971535.1 Notolepis coatsorum | reverse complement strand
ACTTTAGTCTCAGCAGGAAGTCAGGAGTTACTTTAGTCTCAGCAGGAAGTCAGGAGTTACTTTAGTCTCAGCAGGAAGTCAGGAGTTACTTTAGTCTCAGCAGGAAGTCAGGAGTTACTTTAGTCTCAGCAGGAAGTCAGGAGTTACTTTAGTCTCAGAGCAGGAAGTCAGGAGTTACTTTAGTCTCAGCAGGAAGTCAGGAGTTACTTTAGTCTCAGCAGGAAGTCAGGAGTTACTTTAGTCTCAGCAGGAAGTCAGGAGTTACTTTAGTCTCAGAGCAGGAAGTCAGGAGTTACTTTAGTCTCAGAGCAGGAAGTCAGGAGTTACTTTAGTCTCAGAGCAGGAAGTCAGGAGTTACTTTAGTCTCAGCAGGAAGTCAGGAGTTACTTTAGTCTCAGAGCAGGAAGTCAGGAGTTACTTTAGTCTCAGCAGGAAGTCAGGAGTTACTTTAGTCTCAGAGCAGGAAGTCAGGAGTTACTTTAGTCTCAGAGCAGGAAGTCAGGAGTTACTTTAGTCTCAGCAGGAAGTCAGGAGTTACTTTAGTCTCAGCAGGAAGTCAGGAGTTACTTTAGTCTCAGCAGGAAGTCAGGAGTTACTTTAGTCTCAGAGCAGGAAGTCAGGAGTTACTTTAGTCTCAGAGCAGGAAGTCAGGAGTTACTTTAGTCTCAGCAGGAAGTCAGGAGTTACTTTAGTCTCAGCAGGAAGTCAGGAGTTACTTTAGTCTCAGAGCAGGAAGTCAGGAGTTACTTTAGTCTCAGAGCAGGAAGTCAGGAGTTACTTTAGTCTCAGAGCAGGAAGTCAGGAGTTACTTTAGTCTCAGAGCAGGAAGTCAGGAGTTACTTTAGTCTCAGCAGGAAGTCAGGAGTTACTTTAGTCTCAGAGCAGGAAGTCAGGAGTTACTTTAGTCTCAGATCAGGAAGTCAGGAGTTACTTTAGTCTCAGCAGGAAGTCAGGAGTTACTTTAGTCTCAGAGCAGGAAGTCAGGAGTTACTTTAGTCTCGGAGCAGGAAGTCAGGATTTACTTTAGTCTCAGCAGGAAGTCAGGAGTTACTTTAGTCTCAGAGCAGGAAGTCAGGAGTTACTTTAGTCTCAGCAGGAAGTCAGGAGTTACTTTAGTCTCAGAGCAGGAAGTCAGGAGTTACTTTAGTCTCAGCAGGAAGTCAGGAGTTACTTTAGTCTCAGCAGGAAGTCAGGAGTTACTTTAGTCTCAGAGCAGGAAGTCAGGAGTTACTTTAGTCTCAGAGCAGGAAGTCAGGAGTTACTTTAGTCTGAGAGCAGGAAGTCAGGAGTTACTTTAGTCTCAGAGCAGGAAGTCAGGAGTTACTTTAGTCTCAGAGCAGGAAGTCAGGAGTTACTTTAGTCTCAGAGCAGGAAGTCAGGAGTTACTTTAGTCTCAGCAGGAAGTCAGGAGTTACTTTAGTCTCAGAGCAGGAAGTCAGGAGTTACTTTTGTCTCAGAGCAGGAAGTCAGGAGTTACTTTAGTCTCAGAGCAGGAAGTCAGGAGTTACTTTAGTCTCAGAGCAGGAAGTCAGGAGTTACTTTAGTCTCAGAGCAGGAAGTCAGGAGTTACTTTAGTCTCAGAGCAGGAAGTCAGGAGTTACTTTAGTCTCAGCAGGAAGTCAGGAGTTACTTTAGTCTCAGCAGGAAGTCAGGAGTTACTTTAGTCTCAGAGCAGGAAGTCAGGAGTTACTTTAGTCTCAGAGCAGGAAGTCAGGAGTTACTTTAGTCTCAGAGCAGAAGTCAGGAGTTACTTTAGTCTCAGAGCAGGAAGTCAGGAGTTACTTTAGTCTCAGAGCAGGAAGTCAGGATTTACTTTAGTCTCAGCAGGAAGTCAGGAGTTACTTTAGTCTCAGCAGGAAGTCAGGAGTTACTTTAGTCTCAGCAGGAAGTCAGGAGTTACTTTAGTCTCAGCAGGAAGTCAGGAGTTACTTTAGTCTCAGAGCAGGAAGTCAGGAGTTACTTTAGTCTCAGAGCAGGAAGTCAGGAGTTACTTTAGTCTCAGAGCAGGAAGTCAGGAGTTACTTTAGTCTCAGCAGGAAGTCAGGAGTTACTTTAGTCTCAGCAGGAAGTCAGGAGTTACTTTAGTCTCAGAGCAGGAAGTCAGGAGTTACTTTAGTCTCAGAGCAGGAAGTCAGGAGTTACTTTAGTCTCAGAGCAGGAAGTCAGGAGTTACTTTAGTCTCAGCAGGAAGTCAGGAGTTACTTTAGTCTCAGCAGGAAGTCAGGAGTTACTTTAGTCTCAGCAGGAAGTCAGGAGTTACTTTAGTCTCAGCAGGAAGTCAGGAGTTACTTTAGTCTCAGAGCAGGAAGTCAGGAGTTACTTTAGTCTCAGCAGGAAGTCAGGAGTTACTTTAGTCTCAGCAGGAAGTCAGGAGTTACTTTAGTCTCAGAGCAGGAAGTCAGGAGTTACTTTAGTCTCAGAGCAGGAAGTCAGGAGTTACTTTAGTCTCAGCAGGAAGTCAGGAGTTACTTTAGTCTCAGAGCAGGAAGTCAGGAGTTACTTTAGTCTCAGCAGGAAGTCAGGAGTTACTTTAGTCTCAGAGCAGGAAGTCAGGAGTTACTTTAGTCTCAGAGCAGGAAGTCAGGAGTTACTTTAGTCTCAGCAGGAAGTCAGGAGTTACTTTAGTCTCAGCAGGAAGTCAGGAGTTACTTTAGTCTCAGAGCAGAAGTCAGGAGTTACTTTAGTCTCAGCAGGAAGTCAGGAGTTACTTTAGTCTCAGAGCAGGAAGTCAGGAGTTACTTTAGTCTCAGCAGGAAGTCAGGAGTTACTTTAGTCTCAGCAGGAAGTCAGGAGTTACTTTAGTCTCAGAGCAGGAAGTCAGGAGTTACTTTAGTCTCAGAGCAGGAAGTCAGGAGTTACTTTAGTCTCAGAGCAGGAAGTCAGGAGTTACTTTAGTCTCAGCAGGAAGTCAGGAGTTACTTTAGTCTCAGCAGGAAGTCAGGAGTTACTTTAGTCTCAGCAGGAAGTCAGGAGTTACTTTAGTCTCAGAGCAGGAAGTCAGGAGTTACTTTAGTCTCAGAGCAGGAAGTCAGGAGTTACTTAGTCTCAGAGCAGGAAGTCAGGAGTTACTTTAGTCTCAGAGCAGGAAGTCAGGAGTTACTTTAGTCTCAGCAGGAAGTCAGGAGTTACTTTAGTCTCAGAGCAGGAAGTCAGGAGTTACTTTAGTCTCAGAGCAGGAAGTCAGGAGTTACTTTAGTCTCAGCAGGAAGTCAGGAGTTACTTTAGTCTCAGAGCAGGAAGTCAGGAGTTACTTTAGTCTCAGAGCAGGAAGTCAGGAGTTACTTTAGTCTCAGAGCAGGAAGTCAGGAGTTACTTTAGTCTCAGAGCAGGAAGTCAGGAGTTACTTTAGTCTCAGCAGGAAGTCAGGAGTTACTTTAGTCTCAGAGCAGGAAGTCAGGAGTTACTTTAGTCTCAGCAGGAAGTCAGGAGTTACTTTAGTCTCAGCAGGAAGTCAGGAGTTACTTTAGTCTCAGAGCAGGAAGTCAGGAGTTACTTTAGTCTCAGAGCAGGAAGTCAGGAGTTACTTTAGTCTCAGAGCAGGAAGTCAGGAGTTACTTTAGTCTCAGAGCAGGAAGTCAGGAGTTACTTTAGTCTCAGCAGGAAGTCAGGAGTTACTTTAGTCTCAGAGCAGGAAGTCAGGAGTTACTTTAGTCTCAGCAGGAAGTCAGGAGTTACTTTAGTCTCAGCAGGAAGTCAGGAGTTACTTTAGTCTCAGAGCAGGAAGTCAGGAGTTACTTTAGTCTCAGAGCAGGAAGTCAGGAGTTACTTTAGTCTCAGAGCAGGAAGTCAGGAGTTACTTTAGTCTCAGAGCAGGAAGTCAGGAGTTACTTTAGTCTCAGAGCAGGAAGTCAGGAGTTACTTTAGTCTCAAGCAGGAAGTCAGGAGTTACTTTAGTCTCAGCAGGAAGTCAGGAGTTACTTTAGTCTCAGAGCAGGAAGTCAGGAGTTACTTTAGTCTCAGAGCAGGAAGTCAGGAGTTACTTTAGTCTCAGAGCAGGAAGTCAGGAGTTACTTTAGTCTCAGAGCAGGAAGTCAGGAGTTACTTTAGTCTCAGAGCAGGAAGTCAGGAGTTACTTTAGTCTCAGAGCAGGAAGTCAGGAGTTACTTTAGTCTCAGCAGGAAGTCAGGAGTTACTTTAGTCTCAGCAGGAAGTCAGGAGTTACTTTAGTCTCAGAGCAGGAAGTCAGGAGTTACTTTAGTCTCAGCAGGAAGTCAGGAGTTACTTTAGTCTCAGCAGGAAGTCAGGAGTTACTTTAGTCTCAGAGCAGGAAGTCAGGAGTTACTTTAGTCTCAGAGCAGGAAGTCAGGAGTTACTTTAGTCTCAGAGCAGGAAGTCAGGAGTTACTTTAGTCTCAGGCAGGAAGTCAGGAGTTACTTTAGTCTCAGCAGGAAGTCAGGAGTTACTTTAGTCTCAGAGCAGGAAGTCAGGAGTTACTTTAGTCTCAGAGCAGGAAGTCAGGAGTTACTTTAGTCTCGAGCAGGAAGTCAGGAGTTACTTTAGTCTCAGAGCAGGAAGTCAGGAGTTACTTTAGTCTCAGCAGGAAGTCAGGAGTTACTTTAGTCTCAGAGCAGGAAGTCAGGAGTTACTTTAGTCTCAGAGCAGAAGTCAGGAGTTACTTTAGTCTCAGAGCAGGAAGTCAGGAGTTACTTTAGTCTCAGAGCAGGAAGTCAGGAGTTACTTTAGTCTCAGAGCAGGAAGTCAGGAGTTACTTTAGTCTCAGCAGGAAGTCAGGAGTTACTTTAGTCTCAGAGCAGGAAGTCAGGAGTTACTTTAGTCTCAGCAGGAAGTCAGGAGTTACTTTAGTCTCAGAGCAGGAAGTCAGGAGTTACTTTAGTCTCAGAGCAGGAAGTCAGGAGTTACTTTAGTCTCAGAGCAGGAAGTCAGGAGTTACTTTAGTCTCAGAGCAGGAAGTCAGGAGTTACTTTAGTCTCAGCAGGAAGTCAGGAGTTACTTTAGTCTCAGCAGGAAGTCAGGAGTTACTTTAGTCTCAGAGCAGGAAGTCAGGAGTTACTTTAGTCTCAGCAGGAAGTCAGGAGTTACTTTAGTCTCAGAGCAGGAAGTCAGGAGTTACTTTAGTCTCAGCAGGAAGTCAGGAGTTACTTTAGTCTCAGCAGGAAGTCAGGAGTTACTTTAGTCTCAGAGCAGGAAGTCAGGAGTTACTTTAGTCTCAGAGCAGGAAGTCAGGAGTTACTTTAGTCTCAGCAGGAAGTCAGGAGTTACTTTAGTCTCAGAGCAGGAAGTCAGGAGTTACTTTAGTCTCAGAGCAGGAAGTCAGGAGTTACTTTAGTCTCAGAGCAGGAAGTCAGGAGTTACTTTAGTCTCAGAGCAGGAAGTCAGGAGTTACTTTAGTCTCAGAGCAGGAAGTCAGGAGTTACTTTAGTCTCAGAGCAGGAAGTCAGGAGTTACTTTAGTCTCAGGCAGGAAGTCAGGAGTTACTTTAGTCTCAGCAGGAAGTCAGGAGTTACTTTAGTCTCAGCAGGAAGTCAGGAGTTACTTTAGTCTCAGAGCAGGAAGTCAGGAGTTACTTTAGTCTCAGCAGGAAGTCAGGAGTTACTTTAGTCTCAGAGCAGAAGTCAGGAGTTACTTTAGTCTCAGAGCAGGAAGTCAGGAGTTACTTTAGTCTCAGCAGGAAGTCAGGAGTTACTTTAGTCTCAGCAGGAAGTCAGGAGTTACTTTAGTCTCAGCAGAAGTCAGGAGTTACTTTAGTCTCAGCAGGAAGTCAGGAGTTACTTAGTCTCAGCAGGAAGTCAGGAGTTACTTTAGTCTCAGAGCAGGAAGTCAGGAGTTACTTTAGTCTCAGCAGGAAGTCAGGAGTTACTTTAGTCTCAGAGCAGGAAGTCAGGAGTTACTTTAGTCTCAGGCAGGAAGTCAGGAGTTACTTTAGTCTCAGCAGGAAGTCAGGAGTTACTTTAGTCTCAGAGCAGGAAGTCAGGAGTTACTTTAGTCTCAGAGCAGGAAGTCAGGAGTTACTTTAGTCTCAGAGCAGGAAGTCAGGAGTTACTTTAGTCTCAGAGCAGGAAGTCAGGAGTTACTTTAGTCTCAGAGCAGGAAGTCAGGAGTTACTTTAGTCTCAGAGCAGGAAGTCAGGAGTTACTTTAGTCTCAGAGCAGGAAGTCAGGAGTTACTTTAGTCTCAGAGCAGGAAGTCAGGAGTTACTTTAGTCTCAGCAGGAAGTCAGGAGTTACTTTAGTCTCAGCAGGAAGTCAGGAGTTACTTTAGTCTCAGCAGGAAGTCAGGAGTTACTTTAGTCTCAGAGCAGGAAGTCAGGAGTTACTTTAGTCTCAGCAGGAAGTCAGGAGTTACTTTAGTCTCAGCAGGAAGTCAGAGTTACTTTAGTCTCAGAGCAGGAAGTCAGGAGTTACTTTAGTCTCAGCAGGAAGTCAGGAGTTACTTTAGTCTCAGCAGGAAGTCAGGAGTTACTTTAGTCTCAGAGCAGGAAGTCAGGAGTTACTTTAGTCTCAGAGCAGGAAGTCAGGAGTTACTTTAGTCTCAGAGCAGGAAGTCAGGAGTTACTTTAGTCTCAGAGCAGGAAGTCAGGAGTTACTTTAGTCTCAGCAGGAAGTCAGGAGTTACTTTAGTCTCAGCAGGAAGTCAGGAGTTACTTTAGTCTCAGAGCAGGAAGTCAGGAGTTACTTTAGTCTCAAGCAGGAAGTCAGGAGTTACTTTAGTCTCAGCAGGAAGTCAGGAGTTACTTTAGTCTCAGAGCAGGAAGTCAGGAGTTACTTTAGTCTCAGCAGGAAGTCAGGAGTTACTTTAGTCTCAGAGCAGGAAGTCAGGAGTTACTTTAGTCTCAGCAGGAAGTCAGGAGTTACTTTAGTCTCAGAGCAGGAAGTCAGGAGTTACTTTAGTCTCAGAGCAGGAAGTCAGGAGTTACTTTAGTCTCAGCAGGAAGTCAGGAGTTACTTTAGTCTCAGCAGGAAGTCAGGAGTTACTTTAGTCTCAGAGCAGGAAGTCAGGAGTTACTTTAGTCTCAGAGCAGGAAGTCAGGAGTTACTTTAGTCTCAGAGCAGGAAGTCAGGAGTTACTTTAGTCTCAGCAGGAAGTCAGGAGTTACTTTAGTCTCAGCAGGAAGTCAGGAGTTACTTTAGTCTCAGAGCAGGAAGTCAGGAGTTACTTTAGTCTCAGAGCAGGAAGTCAGGAGTTACTTTAGTCTCAGAGCAGGAAGTCAGGAGTTACTTTAGTCTCAGCAGGAAGTCAGGAGTTACTTTAGTCTCAGCAGGAAGTCAGGAGTTACTTTAGTCTCAGAGCAGGAAGTCAGGAGTTACTTTAGTCTCAGAGCAGGAAGTCAGGAGTTACTTTAGTCTCAGAGCAGGAAGTCAGGAGTTACTTTAGTCTCAGAGCAGGAAGTCAGGAGTTACTTTAGTCTCAGAGCAGGAAGTCAGGAGTTACTTTAGTCTCAGCAGGAAGTCAGTAGTTACTTTAGTCTCAGCAGGAAGTCAGGAGTTACTTTAGTCTCAGAGCAGGAAGTCAGGAGTTACTTTAGTCTCAGAGCAGGAAGTCAGGAGTTACTTTAGTCTCAGCAGGAAGTCAGGAGTTACTTTAGTCTCAGCAGGAAGTCAGGAGTTACTTTAGTCTCAGAGCAGGAAGTCAGGAGTTACTTTAGTCTCAGCAGGAAGTCAGGAGTTACTTTAGTCTCAGCAGGAAGTCAGGAGTTACTTTAGTCTCAGAGCAGGAAGTCAGGAGTTACTTTAGTCTCAGCAGGAAGTCAGGAGTTACTTTAGTCTCAGAGCAGGAAGTCAGGAGTTACTTTAGTCTCAGAGCAGGAAGTCAGGAGTTACTTTAGTCTCAGAGCAGGAAGTCAGGAGTTACTTTAGTCTCAGCAGGAAGTCAGGAGTTACTTTAGTCTCAGAGCAGGAAGTCAGGAGTTACTTTAGTCTCAGAGCAGGAAGTCAGGAGTTACTTTAGTCTCAGCAGGAAGTCAGGAGTTACTTTAGTCTCAGAGCAGGAAGTCAGGAGTTACTTTAGTCTCAGCAGGAAGTCAGGAGTTAATTTAGTCTCAGCAGGAAGTCAGGAGTTACTTTAGTCTCAGAGCAGGAAGTCAGGAGTTACTTTAGTCTCAGCAGGAAGTCAGGAGTTACTTTAGTCTCAGCAGGAAGTCAGGAGTTACTTTAGTCTCAGAGCAGGAAGTCAGGAGTTACTTTAGTCTCAGCAGGAAGTCAGGAGTTACTTTAGTCTCAGCAGGAAGTCAGGAGTTACTTTAGTCTCAGCAGGAAGTCAGGAGTTACTTTAGTCTCAGAGCAGGAAGTCAGGAGTTACTTTAGTCTCAGAGCAAGAAGTCAGGAGTTACTTTAGTCTCAGCAGGAAGTCTTTATTACCTGCATGGTGATCTGGTATCCATGGAAGTCCTTCAACCTCC